>NC_064769.1:24208170-24508170 GCF_011397635.1 Epinephelus fuscoguttatus
ATTCTATACTATGGCTTTTTTTTCATGATTTGGGATGACATACTATACGATGACTTTTTTTTATGATTAGGGACAACATAATATACTATGACTTTTTTTCATGATTTGGGACAACATACTGTACTATGACTTTATTTCATGATTTTGGACAACATACTATACTATGACTTTTTTTCATGATTTTGGACGACATATTATACTAAGAGTTTTTTCATGTTTTGGAACGACATACTATATTATGACTTTTTTTTTCATGATTTGGAACGACATACTATACTATGACTTTTTTCATGTTTTGGAACGACATATTATATTATGACTTTTTTCATGTTTTGGAACGACATACTATATTATGACTTTTTTTTCATGATTTGGAACGACATACTATACTATGACTTTTTTCATGTTTTGGAACGACATACTATACTATGACTTTTTTTTCATGATTTGGAATGACATACTATACTATGAGTTTTTTTCATGGTTTTGGACGACATACTATACTATAACTTTTTTTTCATGATTTGGAACGACATATTATACTATGACTTTTTTTCATGTTTTGGAACGACATACTATACTATGACTTTTTTTTCATGATTTGGAACGACATATTATACTATGACTTTTTTTCATGTTTTGGAACGACATACTATACTATGACTTTTTTCATGTTTTGGAACGACATACTATACTATGACTTTTTTCATGTTTTGGAACGACATACTATATTATGACTTTTTTTTCATGATTTGGAACGACATACTATACTATGACTTTTTTCATGTTTTGGAACGACATACTATACTATGACTTTTTTCATGTTTTGGAACGACATACTATACTATGACTTTTTTTCATGTTTTGGAACGACATACTATATTATGACTTTTTTTTCATGATTTGGAACGACATACTATACTATGACTTTTTTTCATGTTTTGGAACGACATACTATACTATGACTTTTTTTCATGATTTGGAACGACATATTATACTATGACTTTTTTTCATGTTTTGGAACGACATACTATACTATGACTTTTTTCATGTTTTGGAACGACATACTATACTATGACTTTTTTTTCATGATTTGGAACGACATACTATACTATGACTTTTTTCATGTTTTGGAACGACATACTATACTATGACTTTTTTTTCATGATTTGGAATGACATACTATACTATGAGTTTTTTTCATGGTTTTGGACGACATACTATACTATAACTTTTTTTTCATGATTTGGAACGACATACTATACTATGACTTTTTTTCATGTTTTGGAACGACATACTATACTATGACTTTTTTTCATGATTTGGAACGACATACTATACTATGACTTTTTTTCATGTTTTGGAACGACATACTATATTATGACTTTTTTTTCATGATTTGGAACGACATACTATACTATGACTTTTTTCATGTTTTGGAACGACATACTATATTATGACTTTTTTTTCATGATTTGGAACGACATACTATACTATGACTTTTTTTCATGGTTTTAGACGACATACTATACTATGACTTTTTTTCATGATTTTGGACGACATATTATACTATGAGTTTTTTCATGTTTTGGAACGACATACTATATTATGACTTTTTTTCATGATTTGGAACAACATACTATACTATGACTTTTTTCATGTTTTGGAACGACATACTATATTATGACTTTTTTTCATGATTTGGAACAACATACTATACTATGACTTTTTTCATGTTTTGGAACGACATATTATATTATGACTTTTTTTCATGTTTTGGAACGACATACTATATTATGACTTTTTTTCATGATTTGGAACGACATACTATACTATGACTTTTTTCATGTTTTGGAACGACATACTATATTATGACTTTTTTTCATGATTTGCGATGACGTACTACACTATGACTTTTGTTCATGATTAGGGACGACATAGGATACTATTACATTTTTTTCATGATTTGGGACAACATACTATTCTGTGACTTTTTTTCATGATTTGGGATGACGTACTATACTATGACTTTTTTTCATGGTTTTGGACGACATACTATACTATAACTTTTTTTTCATGATTTGGAACGACATACTATACTATGACTTTTTTTCATGTTTTGGAACGACATACTATATTATGACTTTTTTTTCATGATTTGGAACGACATACTATACTATGACTTTTTTTCATGTTTTGGAACGACATACTATACTATGACTTTTTTCATGTTTTGGAACGACATACTATACTATGACTTTTTTTTCATGATTTGGAACGACATATTATACTATGACTTTTTTTCATGTTTTGGAACGACATACTATACTATGACTTTTTTTCATGATTTTGGACGACATACTATACTATCACTTTTTTTTCATGATTTGGGACGACATACTATATTATGACTTTTTTTCATGATTTGGAACGACATACTATACTATGACTTTTTTCATGTTTTGGAACGACATACTATACTATGACTTTTTTTTCATGATTTGGAACGACATATTATACTATGACTTTTTTTCATGATTTGGAACGACATACTATACTATGACTTTTTTTTCATGATTTGGAACGACATACTATACTATGACTTTTTTTCATGATTTGGAACGACATACTATACTATGACTTTTTTTCATGTTTTGGAACGACATACTATACTATGACTTTTTTTTCATGATTTGGAATGACATACTATACTATGAGTTTTTTTCATGGTTTTGGACGACATACTATACTATGACTTTTTTTCATGATTTTGGACAACATACTCTACTATGACTTTTTTTCATGATTTGGAACGACATATTATACTATGACTTTTTTTCATGATTTTGGACGACATACTATACTATCACTTTTTTTTCATGATTTGGGACGACATACTATATTATGACTTTTTTTCATGATTTGGAACGACATACTATACTATGACTTTTTTTCATGATTTTGGACAACATACTCTACTATGACTTTTTTTCATGATTTGGAACGACATATTATACTATGACTTTTTTTCATGATTTTGGACGACATACTATACTATCACTTTTTTTTCATGATTTGGGACGACATACTATACTATGACTTTTTTCATGATTTGGGATGACATAATATACTATGACTTTTTTCATGGTTTTAGACGACATACTATACTATGACTTTTTTTCATGATTTTGGAACAACATACTATACTATGACTTTTTTTTGACGATTTGGGACGACATACTATACTATGACTTTTTTTCATGATTTGGGACGACATACTATACTATGACTTTTTTTCATGATTTGCGATGACGTACTACACTATGACTTTTGTTCATGATTAGGGACGACATAGGATACTATTACATTTTTTTCATGATTTGGGACAACATACTATTCTGTGACTTTTTTTCATGATTTGGGATGACGTACTATACTATGACTTTTTTTCATGGTTTTGGACGGCATTCTATACTATGGCTTTTTTTTCATGATTTGGGATGACATACTATACGATGACTTTTTTTTATGATTAGGGACAACATAATATACTATGACTTTTTTTCATGATTTGGGACAACATACTGTACTATGACTTTATTTCATGATTTTGGACAACATACTATACTATGACTTTTTTTCATGATTTTGGACGACATACTATACTATGACTTTTTTCATGATTTGGGACGACATACTATACTATGACTTTTTTCATGATTTGGGACGACATACTATACTATGACTTTTTTCATGTTTTGGAACGACATACTATACTATGACTTTTTTTTCATGATTTGGAACGACATACTATACTATGACTTTTTTTCATGGTTTTAGACGACATACTATACTATGACTTTTTTTCATGATTTGGAACGACATACTATACTATGACTTTTTTCATGTTTTGGAACGACATACTATATTATGACTTTTTTTTCATGATTTGGAACGACATACTATACTATGACTTTTTTTCATGGTTTTAGACGACATACTATACTATGACTTTTTTTCATGATTTTGGAACAACATACTATACTATGACTTTTTTTTGACGATTTGGGACGACATACTATACTATGACTTTTTTTCATGATTTGCGATGACGTACTACACTATGACTTTTTTTTCATGGTTTTGGACGGCATTCTATACTATGGCTTTTTTTTCATGATTTGGGATGACATACTATACGATGACTTTTTTTCATGATTAGGGACAACATAATATGCTATGACTTTTTTTCATGATTTGGGACGACATACTATAGTATGACTTTTTTTCATGATTTTGGACAACATACCATACTATGACTTTTTTTTGACGATTTGGGACGACATACTATACTATGACTTTTTTTCATGTTTTGGACGACATACTATACTATGACTTTTTTTCATGATTTGGGATGACATTCTATGCTATGACTTTTTTTCATGATTTGGGATGACATTCTATGCTATGACTTTTTTTTCATGATTTGGGACCACATACTATACTATGACTTTTTTTCATGATTTGGGATGACATACTATACTATGACTTTTTTTCATGATTTGGGATGACATTCTATGCTATGACTTTTTTTTCATGATTTGGGACCACATACTATACTATGACTTTTTTTCATGATTTGGGATGACATACTATACTATGACTTTTTTCATGGTTTTGGACAACATACTATACTATGACTTTTTTTGACGATTTGGGACGACATACTATACTATGACTTTTTTTCATGATTTGGGACGACATACTATACTATGACCTTTTTTTCATGATTTGGGAAGACATACTATACTATGACTTTTTTTCATGATTTGGGATGACATACTATACTATAACTTTTTTTCATGATTAGGGAAGACATACTATACTATGACTTTTTTTCATGGTGTCAGACGACATACTATACTATAACTTTCTTTCATGATTTGGAACGACATACTATACTATGACCTTTTTTTCATGATTTGGGACGACATACTATACTATGACTTTTTTTCATGATTTGGGACGACATACTATACTATGACCTTTTTTTCATGATTTGGGACGACATACTATACTATGACTTTTTTTCATGATTTGGGATGACATACTATACTATGACTTTTTTTCATGGTGTCAGACGACATACTATACTATAACTTTCTTTCATGTTTTGGAACGACATACTATACTATGACTTTTTTTCATGTTTTGGAACGACATACTCTACTATGACTTTTTTTCATGATTAGGGACAACATACTATACTATCACTTTTTTTTCATGATTTGGGACGACATACTATAGTATGACTTTTTTTCATGATCTGGGACGACATACTATACTATGACTTTTTTTCATGATTTTGGACGACATACTATACTATGACTTTTTTTCATGGTATATGTGGTCCCAAATCATGAAAAAAACACTCATAGTATAGTATGTCATCCGAAATCATGAAAAAAACTTATAGTATAGTATGTCGTCCCAAATCATGAAAAAAAGTCATAGTATAGTATGTCGTCCCAAATCATGAAAAAAAAGTCATAGTATAGTATGTGGTCCCAAATCATGAAAAAAAGTCATAGTATAGTATGTTGTCCCAAATCATGAAAAAAACTCATAGTATAGTACGTCGTCCCAAATCATAAAAAAAAGTCATAGTATAGTATGTGGTCCCAAATCATGAAAAAAACACTCATAGTATAGTATGTCATCCCTAAATCATGAAAAAAAGTCATAGTATAGTATGTCGTCCGAAATCATGAAAAAAACTTATAGTATAGTATGTTGTCCCAAATCATGAAAAAAAAGTCATAGTATAGCATGACATCCCAAATCATTAAAAAAAAGTCATAGTATAGTAACTACACTGTGACTTTTTTTTTCATGATTTGGGACGTCATATCATACTATGATTTTTTTTTGTTATTCGGTACAAGCTATGACTTCATTTCATTTTTTTGGAAGACATACTGTAGTTTGATATTTTTATGATACATAAGACATTTTTCATGACATCCTATATTATATATTATTATTTTACATATCATAGTTTGACATTTTTATGACATAGTATGCTATGACATTTCTTAATGCCATCCTACACTATATTTTTGTTATATACTATGCCACAACATTTTTATGATCTACTAGACTGTGACATTTTCTAAGACATACTGTACTGAGACATTTTTTATGACATAAAAAACTAACTTCTTTACGACATATTATTCTATGGATTTTTTTTAATTAAAAATTATGCTGTGGCTTATTTTAAGGAATAATATTTAATTACATTTTTCATGTCATATTATTGCATGACTTTAGTTATATGACTTACTGCGACCAAGGTGCTAAAAATGTATTGAAAGGGTCTTAAAATGCATCAAATTTAAAATTCGGGATTTCTGCAGATCACCTGATACAAAGAACATCGGTTTACTCTGGACGGAGTCTTCACTAAATGCTTACATGGCCTTTGGTGCAGGAATTACAACTCAAGCACACTAACTGACCCCATCTGTGGTCTATAATTCATTTCATGCCAAGGTGAGAGTAATCTGGGATGGGCTACATGGGTGACCCAGATCACCCTGGCTACCTCAGGATGACCTGGACCTTAAATCATCCATTTTATTATCAGTATGCCTAACTTCCTAACAGCACTGATGTTCACAAAGTATCCTTTCAGAAAAATGGCGACTGAAATCATATCTACTCCAGGTTTGGTACCATTCACAATTTTGCTTCTCTGTATCCGTTTTTACAGTGATGTTAAAAACATGTAAGTGATGTGCTCTAGAAAATTCCTTTGCAGTGTCTGCTCCCTGAAGCTGTATAAATGTCCCAGATATGGCTTTCGTCTCTCTCTTTCACTCTCTCTCCCTCTCTCGTAAAACATTTACAGCACAGACGTTCCTGCCTTCTGCTGGGGAAACCATGCCAAGACTATGATGGTAATTCCACACTAGCTGTCTGTCATTGCTTTATCAGGTCAGACTGGCTGCTCTTGGACAGTATCTCATTGCTCCATTGTTCTTGTGCTCTTTCTTGCCCCTAAATATGCTTTTGTAATAATATGTTTGTGCTCAAAAGATTGAGATACAGTTGTTGAAGATATAATTGGTATTGTTGTGACATTAAATAGCAGAACTCAGTTTGTTGCAGGATGCATGGACATGAAATTTTGCACAGACATTCATGATCCCCGGAGTATGAATCCTAATGACTCTGGTAATTCTTGACATTGTCTTCTTGTGCCATCAGCAGGTCAAGGTTTTCACTTATCCAATGCAATATCTCAACATCTATGACATCAAGTATCACAGTCCCCAGAAAATGAACCTCAACCCAATGACTATTACTGTAGCCCCACCATGAAGGAAAAAAACCTAATGACTTTGGTGACCCCATGAGTTCTCATCTAGCACCATCAGCAGGTCAAGGTTTTCACTTATCCAGTAGAATATCTCAACATCTATGACATCAAGTTTCAAGTCCCAGAAAATTAACCTCAACCCAGAGACTGACTCTAGCCCCACCATGAGGTTGACATTTGTGGCTTCAAGTTGAATATCTCAACAACTATTGGATGGATTGCCATTTAATTTAGCACGAACATTCATGTTTACCTCAGAATTAATTAGAATAACGCTGGAGATCGTAGCACAATCAACAGGTCAAATTTTCAATGTGTTCAGCACTTTGGTTTTTGACCTATTGACAAACCCTATGTCTCAACCATAGCTTCTGTTTAATACTAATTAGCACATGTTAGCATGCTAATAAACTATGGATTCTTCTTGCCCTCAATGGTCGCCATCTTGGCTACGTAGTGGAAGGGGAGGGACCACTTTTCAAACTGGAAATAGCGGCCGAGGACTGTGCGACCGTGAATGTCGCTGTATTGTACAAATGTAAGTTATACATGTGTTTTTTGCACTAAGCAACACTATACTGTTGTCGGGTATAAGCCAGCAGTATGTTTACTGGGCTAATTTAGCAGTCTGTAATGATTTGGTACCGAAAACGATAACGCAAATGCTAATGCTAGTTTGCTAACTAGCTAATATGCGGTCGTCATTTCCGCTGAGTGCACAACGGCCGGGTTTGGTTTGTCAAAATTCGTGCACTTGGCCAGTGAGTACATAGTGCACATAGTATACTACATAGAAGTGTACTAAAGGAAGTATGTCATTTGAGACACACCATAAGATAGTAACCACAGCAAACATTATACCTGCTCAACATCAGCACAGTACTGTCATTGTGAGCATGTTAGCACGCTGATGCATTTTGCCCAAGGCACCACTGTGCCTCAGCACAGCCTCACAGAGCTGCTAATGTGGCTTGTTTATGGATTTGGATCAAATGTATTCAGCACAGCTCATCCCATTAAGGATCAGATTAGCTTTGCGTCCTCAATTCTAATCAAAATACCTAAAGGCGTTCCTGAATGTCACACACGTTTACTCATTGTTGTTCAGCTCCATTTATTGTGATAAAACTGTCCTGATCATCTAAACACCAATACAGTTTTGTTGTTTTTTGATGCAGATACCAATTCTGACACAATATGACCTGTCTGATATGACTTGATAGATGAATACAATATATTTTTGAGAAAAACCTTTTCAAAAAACCTTTGATACCTCAATATGGTACCAGTGTTATTATAGGTTCCAGTGTGGATGGTATCTTTTCATTACACCCGCAGATTAAATTTCTTCCTTATTTCCCAGCTGACTAGATATGGCACAATATACAGTGTATACTGCTTCTCTAAACAAATATTGTATTAAATCTGACACATACAGTCATGCAAGCTCAGACTGAACTAGCATGTGTGTGATCAGGAATATAATAAGACAGGAAAGTGAAGTGAATGTCCATTTTGTCCAGTGAATCTGACAAAAAATAAAGTGACCCTATGAGTACAATACAAGCTCTCTGAGATACATGAAATTCTATACACAATTATATACTTTTAACACAAATTGAAGTGGCCAGTCAGTGGCTGGTCCACTCATGATAACAGCATTCCTTCAAAGGCTTTAGTGGTTTCATCCTGGATCAATGATGTCACTATTGCAAAGGGTCAAAGGTCACCAGCAGGAGTAGGAGAAGAGCGGGTACTGGCTCCAGTCTGCTGCACGGCTGTGGTGGTGTGGATGGTGGTAGTAGCCATGTTGTTGGGAGTTGTGTTCGGCGGTGGCGAGTGGGTGAGGTGGAGGGTGGACGTGGGTGTGTGTTGCGTCTACGTCATTGGAAGGCAGTGGATATCTGGTGTACTCTAAAGATCTGGGGAAATGAAAGAGTGACATGATGGTTAAATTTCATTTTGCATTTTATTTCCATGTAGGTCCAAGTGTCATTGGATTTGCTCTCATCCTGGGTATCTAAAACCATACCTGTAGGGCTGGTATGGCACGGATGCAGGCACCATCTGTTCTTCACAGCTGTAGTCATACTCCTGCAACTCCAGGGGCTCAGCATGTAGACTCTCAGATGGGTCCTGCTCTACAGCCCAGGCTGTAAGGTCACCCCCCTTCAGTGGCTGCTGTGTGGAAACCTGATCTCTCCCTGTCTTCACTGACTGAGAAGTGGAGGGCATCCTCTGCAGGCCTGAGAGGGAAATACAATGTTTGAAAGGGCATTAATTTTAAGGAATACATCTTGATAATACTGGGATTTTAACTGTTGGCATAGTGTGATTTAGCTGTATGAGTGAAAACTTGAAAACAATAATTACAAAATTTTACCTGGAGGACTGCTGCAAAGAGCTTCCCTGTCTAGTATGGCTCTTTTTGCTGGAGGACTCCTATTTGATCGACACCTAAAGGAAAAAAAAGAACATTTAAAGGGAAAGTTGAGCTGCATGGTTATGGGCGACATACTATAGACTGACTTTTTTCATGATCTAGTGCCATCTAGATCCATTATATTAGTGTTAAGGCTGACAACTCTATGGTCGATATATCGTATCATTACCAGAACCCCTCTATAGATCATATCACTCCTGTTCTCCTGTTAAATATCACATTAATTTCCAGATTCTGCTTCTCACCTTTAAGGCCCTTCACAATCAAGCCTCTTCCTACCTGTCTGATCTCCTTTATATCTACTCGCCCTGCCATACTCGTAGATCCTCCTCTGCAATCTAACTCACATCACCATCTCCCCACTTGACACTCCCACATGACATTCACAATATTGACTCCCTTTCCATATTTTGGGGGTGTCCTTTTAAAGCAATTTTTAATCACACTTTTCTGCTTATACAGACCATGTTATAGCTACATTTGGTAATTGCAAATGTCCGTCTTTAACCTAAGTACAGAACACTAAAACAAAAATAAGCCATTTCGTATTGACAATTTTATCTGTTCCTACCTTTTGCTGTGTGAATGAGTGCCTCCCTCCCTGAATCCCTTAGCGAAGGGGTTGTGGTCGATCTTCAGTTTGGTGATCTTCAAAAGAAAAAACAAAATGATTGTCAAACTCTTCAATCAAACAGGAACACCATCACATTTTGTGGGTTAATGTTTCTTAAGACTGCTGTGCACGTTCATACCTTTGGGTTTTGGTAAGCAGTCACTGCAGTGAAGGCTGTCTCTGGGAAGGAGAAGGTCTGAAAAGGCCCCCAGCGAACAGTGTAAGGACTGTCTGCCTGCGTGATGTGAAACCTGGGGTAGTAGCGATGCATAGAGTGCAGGATGATCTGAAGAGCAGAGTGGGCAAAACAGACATTGAGTAAAATAAATCAACATAGCATGGCATCATCATTTCACCTCTGTGTGTTTGTGGTGTCTTACATGGCCGTGCTGGTCCAAGGTGTTGTTGGTGAGCTTCATCTTGAGGAAAGACAACGGCTGTTTCATCCAGTGACTTCCTGGGGCAGGGGAGTCCGGGTGCATGTATGTCCGACTCATGGGCTGGGGCTCTGCCTTCCCTGCGACCTCCCACTGCTCCTTTTTCCACTACAGAGAAATAGGGGGAGGGATGGATGCAGGGTTACCAAGTGTGAGACCTGAGGACATTTCTGATTAATTAAAAGTTTACACGAAGCATGAAATATATTTTTTCCCACCTCATGATGACGTGTGTAATACAAGAGACCCATGGTGCATAAAAACTTCTTTGTATGTAGGATTTACTGCAGGGCTTTGTGTTAGTTTGTCATTTAATGTAACTTTTTGAAAGGAAAAATCTGTCTCTGCAAATTCACCACCAACCAAAAAACCAAACTCTCCCAAATGCTCTGCTACAGTACTCTCCCTTTATTATGTACCTCTCTTTTTCAAGTGTGTGCTAAAAGCAATATCTGTGGCCAAATGGGCCGCAGCAGTGGATGTAAAGAGCCGTTGAATGTATGGATGGCTGACTGCTCCTCATTCACCGATTGTGAATAAGGAGGGATGCTAATTGATTGGGCCTCCAACTGAGAGTGCACAAACAGGAAGCAATGAAAGGCTTTGATATGCAGCAGTGAACGGCCCAGAGTGGGCAGGCCAGTGTCTGGCTGCAGACTTCTGCGTTTTGCATACCGCAGTCTGTTGGTTTTAATCCTCAGATGTTGCCAACAGCAGTGTACTCTGTGAGTGTTGCATATGCATTTACCTTGTATTTGAAGTTGCCTACAGGAACCATATCCATCATGACGACGTAATTTGCAAAAGGTTGGAGCCCGTATAGGCTGATGCTGCAGTGTGGGAACATTCTCCTGAAACAAATCATGTGACAGTGAATGGTTTGAAATGTTTTTGCCAAACGATGGAATCAAATCCTTGAAACACACTGTTGTAAAATACATTCAGCCAAAGTCTCTGCTCTGCAACCTCAGGCTTTGATCTATGTGTTAGCGAGTTTTAGTTCAGTGACCAGCGTTGTTACCTTCCGTGCTTTGTTATAATCATCTCTGTCCCGATGCTGTGAAAGGACTTCCACAGATCAGTATTCTCCAGGGTCATCCTGATGCAGCCCTGCTGGTATGAGTCAGCTGCTGGAGGGGACCGGGGCATGCTCAGATTCGATTTGGAGTCTGTGGAGAAAATGCACGAGAAAACAGTTCTGCAAAATCAGATGTATTTATAGGGCAAATGTCTTGTTTATCGCAGTAGGGGGTTTCAAGGACTACCAAAAATAGTACAAATATGATCTCACAGAGGATGCAGGCATTGCATCATAGCCCAGGATAGTTTCAGTCTGACATTCTCTGCAAATAAGTAAAACATTAATGCATCTTACATATGTCACTATTAACTTACGGCCCAAAATGCCAAAAAAAAAAGTCCAGTATCCAACTGAACATGCATGCTTCTACAGCTAAGTTAGAGCTAAAACTTACCAAAGACGTGTTGCATGTTATGTATCCCACTGTTATCAGCAGCAATGCAGCGGCCTTGAGTCAAAGTGCTGCTTTCAGATGTTCTAACACTGAGGCCAAATATACCAGGGGTCTCTAACCCTGGAAAGTCTGAGCCTTGAACTTCATTGGTCATCACAGAGAGGGTGGGGTCTCCACAGCCCAAGGGGGTGTAGTTGGAGCAGACTGAGGGGCCAGGTGAGAACATTACCTGATGATCTCCAGTTGCCATAGCATAGGATTGTGTGTAGTTATTGGTGTCATGACAAGAACATGAGATATTTCAATGTTGGAGTGACAATCTCTTTATAAAGGGTTTTTTAGACAAAGAGAGACAACTGTTTCTATGAACGAGATATTTCGATTATGTTTTACCTTAGTGTGTCCATTCTGGATTTGCTCTACTTATTTGCTTAAGCCTGGTTATTGTTGAACAGATTTAAGGGACTCAAAAACAACACCAGTGGTTTCCATGACTTTCTAGACACCACCAAAATACATAATAGCATGCCGGAGACTTGACTGTGATGAATCCAGCAGTGCTCACCTACACACTGAGCTGTTCCAGGACCTGAAATGCATAAAAGATTCATTCTCCTTCAGTCCAAGTTGAAGGACAGTGAGCAGAATTTCAAAGTGCCCCCGGGGGGATGGAAGAGCAGACAACAGGTCCCTTCCTGGCAGCTCTGTTTGTGTATTGAGAACAAATCGGGAGATTACAGAGGTGATTGGAGTTGGGGTGTAGCCTTGACAATGCCTCTAATCCTATAAGGCCATTTGGCCCCCCACCCCCACCCCCCACTACCTTCAGTGCCCTGGCAGGAGAGCAGGCTGTCTGATGGAGCCAGCAGTTAGCAGCCCTTTAACATGAAAGGCTCATGGGAGGAAGGTAGCAGCAGCAGTTTGGGACTTTAAAGGACAATGTTCAAAGTTTAGTGAATTTAATCCTTTATGTGTTTCATCCAGGAAAATGTCTCAATCTCATTTCTATAATTTTAAATTCCAGCCAGATCACTAAAGTCCTCCATTGCTTTACTTTTAGGTGTGTCTCATGTGTCCCATAATAGTACTGGTCAGAGAGCTTTTTGTTTTTGTGACCCTCAACTGTGGAAATCACTGCTTCTGGATATTAGAACTGCAAACTTGCTCTGTATTTTCAAAAGTAAGTTAAAGACCTGTCTTTTTACTCTGGCTTTTTACTGTGGAGTTACATTACACTCTTGCTTTTTGAGGCTTAACCATTGGTTTTTACCTTATTCCATCCCTCCTGTTTATTTTTAATTCTATTTTATTTATTTACTTTATTTTTATTCTATGGTCTTTTGATCATATTTTTATTTATTTATTTATTTATTTATTTTTTAATTCTTTTTTTTTATTTTAGTTTGTTCTGTTGTCTTACATTTTATTTTTTAAATATTCAATATTGTTGTAATTTTCTAGTATAGCAAAACTTTATGTACAGTTGTGTGTGTTATCCTTTAAATTCCAATTTTGCCATGTGAAGCATTTTGGGCTGCACGGTTGTATGAAAGGTGCCATTTAAATTAAGCTGACTTAAGTCTGAAAAACATTTCTCAAACCTACAGAGTTTGCATTTAAATTCTAGTGGAGGCTTAAAAGCCCCCATTTCCACTCGAAACACTAAATGGATGTAGGGTCTAGGTACCACATCTGAAGGGGTACTTTTGGTTCCAAAGATACCATACCAAAAGTGTTTGTTGGAAACGGGGCTAAAGTTTACCACATATGGTATGATTTGTGGGGAAATGTGTACAAAATGAATGCCTCCATTTAGTGAAATGGTTCAGCCATACAAAACAGACTTTAAGGTGTTTGAATATCATTGTAAACAGCTTCAATAAATATTTAGAACAAGCTGCTACAGAGTATATATGACACTGTCAGACTATTTTGCAACCTTAAAGCTTCTTTAGGAAATAAGGAACAAAAACTAGTAGACAATTTCAAACTCCCCCATTCTTAAAGAGACAGACCACCTTAATTAGAAATTCCAACATGTTATTTCCATGGTTGAAAAAAGTTCAGTCACTATTTGTGAACAGGAGCTACTTCTTTTTTAAAGCCAAAAACCAAAGAAGGAAGTCTCAAACTTGTGATGTCACAGTGAACAAAGTCCGAAGTTGCTCAACAGACAATGAATTGGAGACTAATTCTGTGAACCCAGAGTTTGTTTTCGTTTTTATACCCAAATGAGCTCCATTCTACTGTAGTGTTCTCAGTCCTTAAACTGTAAATGCTCCCATATATGCATCCTCTTGTGCGATATTTTCCTTCAGTATCAGATCATTTGTCAGTGTAGTGCAGTCTGTTTTTTCCACTATTTTAGTTCATATTCAATAACTCTTGTACTTATCGTTCTCCTATTGTTACTCTGTTAGGCACTGGTTTTTGCTTTTGCTCATTGAGAACATTTATACTCGGTGTATTTGTATATTTTGCCAGATATTTAATACTCTATTGTTATAAAACTGGGCCCAGTGAGTGACCCTGACCCAGGGAACCCACTGGCTGTCTGGTTGTCAATGTTAAATTGTGGTGACTGTACTTAGTGTTATTGTAATTTGAAGCATTCTCTGGCACAAGAATTTCATTCGGGATAAATCAAGTTCTATTGAATTGAATTGAATTGAATATACTCAGATCATTCCCCTGGGTGCTCTCAGGTCCCGTTTATACGACAATGATTTTAACTGAAAACGGTAAACTTTAGTTGCGTTTGGCCGCTCGTTTACATGACAGCGGCGTTTTGGGTGCCTGAAAACACAGCGTTTTGAAAACAGATTCCAGAGTGCAATTTGTTGGAAACGGCACCATCTCCGTTGTCATGTAAACTTGCAATGTGCAGTTCCTCTGAAAACTGAGACTTTTCGCACATGCACATTACTTTTCCAGTCACCAGGCATGCGTGAGAAAGTCGACCATCACAACAACAATGGTGGACTCCCGAGCTCTGCTTGTGCTGCTCACCCTACTGAATTTATCAACGCTTCCCCATCATAGTGTAGATTTACTATAGCAACTCCACCTCGTCGTCCGTCTGGACAAACTATCATGTGGTTGCCATTTTGCTTGTTTATACATCGCCGCTCTGTAGAAGGAAGCGTAAGCGTCACACTGCCAACTACTGGCCTGGCATGTATACTGCAGCGTCATTTTTGCGGATCCGTGTGCATGGCGATTGTTATCAAACCATTGTCGTCTAAATGCGGAACTTTTTTGAAATGAAAATGAGACACGATTCTGTTTTCATTGGAGTGTTTTTGTGTTAACATGGCCTCAGTGTTGCGTAGAACATCTTTCCCAATTCATGGACTATGGAGCAGCTCCAGACTTTATACTTGATGACATCACAAATGAAGGTTACAGTTCTCTAGCTTTAGGATTTGGGGGAGAGTTGTTTACTTATATTTTTGAACTGTATTAGACCATAGGAATAACATGTATGAATTTTGAAAATGGGTGTAGTTCCCCTTTAAAACAAATGAAAGTATCATATTATGCTTGTTTACTTACTTCATGATATAAATAACAATGTATAATATCTTAAAAAAACTAAGGAGTTCATCAAATCAAATTCTTTGAAACATGAATACAGCAAGTGGTGGAACAAAATTAAACTTAGCAGGAAACAACAGGTCAGACACTGACATATATTTGACCTCAGTGCTTCATCATCCTTTGTAGAAGTCAAGATGCTCAGAGATACAGACCAGCTATGACTTGCTTTTGCCATTTACAGCTCTGTAGTGCCTCTGTGTCAAGAGAAACTAAAACAAACTGGATTTAAAAACTCATCTCAGTCACCAAAATGACCAGAAAACTCAAACAGATGTTTGGAGGGTATATTGGGAAAGTTGTACACGTCATATTTTTCACCTGATCCACCTCTCCTGATTTTACAGCACACTTAGTAAGTGAGGCCTTTCCGCTCCAGCTGCAGGCATGTTGAAACATTTCTCCTCTGCTTAAATCAACTTGAGGCTTGAAGATGGAATTTAGTCTGTTCCTGCCTGCGGCATGTGTCACCTCTGCAGCTATGCTACGAAGTCAAGTTCGTGTAGAGAAAGATATCATTAACATCTGCTTCTGCTAATGGTATTTCAGCATGATTGGGCAGTGCTGTAATGGGAATGCAAATGAAGTACTATCAATGTTTTGCGTTGGATTTTAGCTCATTAATTTCAACAGTTTTATCTAGTGAGTTCACATGAATCCAACAGTTAACTGCAGATTACAAGATATCAGATATGGGTTAGCTGTCAGCAGCATTTCTCCTGCATTACATTTGTTATGTGGGTTGCTTCTGTAATGCATCACTTCTGCTGCAGTAAAAATAACTCATGGCACAGGAAATGCTGTGGTTTCAACAGTTTCAAAAAAGTTAGTCGAAGCTGCAGCTGGTAGATGCAGTGCATGACCCCGGTGGCGGTGGCTCAGAGATGTGGCTCTGTGATGTGTTCACAGCTTCGGATGAAGTGGGATGGTAAGCGGCAGAGTGGGCGGGATGAACAATTGGAGGTACTCCCCGAGCAAGTCATATCAAATCTAGGGGAAAGTGAGGCGTATGGTTGTGTGGGGAGGGTCAATCCACAACATTTTTTTTTTATTCCTTCTAAAAACAGCCTCCTCCAGCAGCATCATACAAACAGCACTGCAGTGTCAGCCTAAGATACAAAACTGAAGACTGAAGTGTGCAAAGATCAAGAGAGGGCTGTGAAGCTGCAAAGCAAAGTTGCCCCAATGCCTCAGTGAACAGCTTTCTGAGAAAGGTACAATATAAAGTCTAAGGTACACCAGCTTTTACTGTAGCTTTGAAACATATTAACACATTTCTATGGTACATTAATCTTCATCATTGTGACACAGCTGCACTGCTAAGAATAAATGTGAAGAATCCACCATGAAGTTTCACTAAAGCTCTTATTTGCCAACACTGCCACCTACTGGATCTCTGTTGAAAACTCAAATTGCTGTGAATTGATGATCCATTTACTCACAATAATTGTCTCCAGTGTAGATATGCCTTGTGTTGATGTCTTGTCTTGTACAATATGTCCCCACAATTCAGATATTCAGCTTTTAGCCTCAACAGATGTCCATTAAAAATGTCCTGAAAAGATAAAATCAAACATTAGGAGGGAGATGTGGCATTTAGTGTTACAGCAGCACAGTAAAAAGACAAGAGGTGATAGGAACCAAATGCACATAAGTAGAAAAATGGATGTATGTAAAACCAGTGGTGCAGTTTTCTGATATTCCAAATGAAAATACAGGCTAATGCATTGTGTTTGTGGTGGATATTTATACATAGACAGATATGTATGAGTAATCTTACTATGTAATGACAGAAACTGTGTGTGTGTGTGTGTGTGTGTCTGTTCCACGTTTTTCTCCTCACTGACTTGGTCAATCCATGTGAAATGTGGCACAGTGGTAGAGGGTCATGGGAGGATGCCAATGAAGCAATATTACATCAAGGGGGGTGCTATAGCAACCGATTGAAATTGCAAACTTTGAATGGGCATATCTCATGCCCCGTATGTTGTAGAGACTTTGCACAGAGATGCCTCTCCTCATGAGGAACAAATTTGCCTCAAGAACCCATAACTTCCAGTGATGTAGATTTTCCACCATTTTGAATTTGTTGAAAAACACTTCAAATCGATCTCTTCCTAGGAAGTTTGACCGATCTGCATGAAACTCGGTGAACATAATCTAGGGACCAATATCTAAAGCACACGCACACCCATGCACCCATGATAAATGAGATAACTAAAAATAATATACTAAAACTAATACCATGATACACAAATATTGAAAAACCTTTTCATCCAATACACACTTAATCTTAAACAATATAAACATATCCAAACTAATTGTAGAGGGATTTTTAAAACGCCTGCAGGAGAGGCAGTGCTTTTTGCAGACCATAATTCCCCGGTCTGCTGAGCACGCTGACACATGCAGTTGGGAAAATGAGCTTTTCTGCACCTAATATAATAAGTACTCCTTCTGAGGGGGCTTCAACAGCCCATAATGCTATTTTACTGGAGCAAAAATAATATTAGGAGGTAGGTAATGACATTACTAAAGAAGCACTCAATTTGCTGCAAATGATGAAGACATATTTACATTTATTCATTTTCTACGAGGAACTATTATTTCATATGTTTGAGTGCAGAGAGGTGTTTTGTCGATGAATGAACGATGAATGAAATTTGATGCAGCAATGATTATCTACAAACTGATAACCTAGAAAAGCATAAAGATGGCAAAATGAGACTACTAATTTTAAATTTTGTGGTAAAATATGATGTCTGGGTTTACTGAGACTGACTTGAGGCTAAAGTTCATGGACAATTATGCAATATTCAGCTCAATATAACACTTTGAGAAAATCCCTTGTAATGATGTGATACATTAAATTAAACTGTAAGCTATTGTAGCTCTTGTGCTTTAAAAAGCTCCTAAAATCCACACCAATGCACGGCCAATTTAACAGTAAGGAAATATACTGTAAGTGCTGCAAAGGTCTAATCAAGGACATCTCAAAACTCAAAGATTTTCCTGTAAAGGGAACGACTCTTTGACTTTTAGCATGAAAAGTGTGACAAATTAAAGGAAATTGAAAAGAAATTGATGAAAAGAGGGGAAAGAGAGAGGCTAATGAAATGATTAAACTGAAAAATTAGGGGAGGAAGAGAGAGGAAAAAAGGCGAGACAAAGAGGAGGACGAGAGGAAGTGAAGGCAGAGGAGACAGGGATGAATGATGAGGTCGAGAGAGTGAGTGAGACAAGAACAAATCTACTGAGACTGGAGGTGGGAGCCTGAAAAGACATGTCTTCATTTGGGAAAATGACAATAATAAAGGGAGGAGGCCGACAAAGTATAAAGGATAAGAGTAGATACGGAGTTTAGAGTTCTAAAGTAGAGTATATTCATCAATGATAAAACTTAAAACACAGGTCAGAAACTCAAGTGGCTATAGATCTAAGAGAAAACTGACAGAGGGTCTAAGGAGGAGCCAGGGGGACAGACTTTGGGCTCAGTGAACAGAAACCCGCAGACATATTTAACAGGACGCCTGAGGAGATCAGGGCTCAGACCCCTGCTGATAGATGTGCTGCCAACATTGCATCAGTTGGCTCGGGGGGGGTGGAGGATCTGAAGAAACGTAAGAGAAAAACACTGAAAGGGCTTCAACCCACCTGAACCCAAGTGATGAATATGTCTTGGTCTAGGACATAATCATACATGTGGGATATGACTCAGAAATTGATTGGGAAACATCGTGGACAACGACCAAAGCAGAATACTAACAGTATACTGATGGTATGCCTTTATGTAAAGGGGCTCTAAGCAGATAAATCACTAATCAGTCATTGGACAGCGCTGAGTTGAGGCAATTCTTACAATGCATGTTTTCAGTGTTGGGCATTATTAATGAAAAAAAGTAAAGCACACTGCATTTCCTCTTTTAAAAATAGATTAATAGGATCATGCTTGACGTGACCTCACAGACTGTCTCATCCTGCTGGTGTGTTATATTTTATCACCAACAGAGGGCGGAAGAGCCCAACACATAGTGCATGCAGAGCTATGCACTGTACAGTTTTCAGGGTTTGACCTTTCTGCATAGTTTCAATGATTTTAAGAGCTAAATCAATCATCTACAGCCTCCATAGACAAAGAAACACCTGGACAAAGTTTTATATTTTTGCCAATTCTGATCTTATTCTTCAAGTCTGTAGCAAGTGTTATGTGACTTGTGATTCACATGAATCCACCCTTACTTTGTGGTGCTATGTGAAGTCACCATCATGCATTACTTTTGCGTGGCTATACCGTATTTGACATTAAATAAGAGAAATGTATACTGAAAAAAAAAACATGTTTTGTTGAATAACTCCAAAGTAAACCAGGAGATTTTTGTTTTGTCAATGTGAAAAGTTGTATTTGGGTGTTTTGGAGCTCAATGTGAAGTTTGGTGCAAATATACCTTTTCCCTAATGAGTTATAGCAATTTTTTGGATATCATCCTTGGTGGCTTTTTAGTAGACAGTGTGACAATAAGTGATTTTGGTGGTATGGACGCAAGCTGATATAGTGAGGGGTGTGGAGGGTAGTGAGGTAGATGGGGCCGTCTCATCATCTAAGCAAAGAAGCAAAGGAAAAATAGAGGCTATCTTTCTATGCAACCACTTTAGCCACAATACAGTGATCTTATAAAATAAATATGGGATATATGTGGACAATGGCCCCTTCCCTACTTTGCACCATGAATTGGTTCTATTCGTCATAAAGGCACTACTCAAATAGCCTCGAAAAACTGGGAATGTCATGGTTCAGACACAATTTAAAGCTTGTTTCTATCATAAAAGGTTCCAAAATTCTTTAATGTTTGTAGAGTCTTACAATAAAAAAACTTTACATTTAAGGCCTCTGAGGGGCAAACAGGAAGAACTAGTTCGGACGCGAAAACGTTCATCACAGGTAAGTTTCCACTCATCAATTTCAGTTTCAACACGCTACAAGCTCTTCATGCTGCCACATTTAACACAGTCAAAACTGTTTACTTCCCTCGTCACACACCTGCTGCTCATCACCCGCACCTTGCCTAAATTACCTGAGTTTTCCTGCTCTAGTGCGCCACCCTGTGTACAAACAACAAAACTGCATCTATGTACATATAGTCACCATTTTAAACATGAATCAAAACAAATACAGAGATTGTTACTGGGGCTCTAGAGATTCCAAAAGTTAATTAATGTTTTTTGTAAAACATGAAGGTCCAGTGTGGGATTTAGGAAGATATATCGGCAGAAATGGAACATAATAACTAATCATCTGAAAATAAGAATTGTTGTGGTGTGTTTCGTTACTTCAGAGTGAACCAATTATATTTTTTAGGGAGCGAGTTCTAGTCTATGGAGATCACCATGGTCACTGCCATGTTTCTACAGTAGCTGAGAATGGACAAACCAAACACTGGCTGTAGATAGGGCCATTTGCATTTTTGTATTGGCCACTGTAGCTAGCAGTCCCTGTGAAATTGCCTTATTCTGTCTGTTTATTTGTTTAAATCATTGGGTCCATTTTGTTTTGGAGAGGAAAAGACATCTGCAGATATTTCGGCTTCTGGTAAAAACCTCCTGAACGTTGGACCTTAACTTCTCAGAGAAAAAAGGTGAGCACACATTAGCATGTGCTAGGCTAACGGTCTATCTCCAACATACCAAACAGCAATGGAGAAGTGCTAATTTGTAATATGAAACTGCTTTATTCAGTGTTTTTACTTGTATAACTCACCGGGTCAGTTTGGTTTGGAGAGGAGGAGACCTCTGCAGATAATTCGGCTACCAGTAAAAACCTCCTGAATGTCTGGATCAGAAATAAGGTGAGCACACATGCTGTCAGAGAAAATAGGTGAGCAGATATTTGCAGGTGCTGAACAAGCTGGCCGTCTGTGACGTGCCAAACACGGTAGGGGAAACATTGATTCGTAATTTTAAACTGCACTTAGTTATTTCAATGGTGTTCATTATGCCTGTAGTTTCTGATAATGACTTTAGTTGTTCTTTTATCTCAGACATGTTAGGATGTTACATACTCTGACATGTTTCTGTGGAAACTTACGCCTTCCTCAGAAGTGTCACTTGGTGGTGGTTGCGACACGTCTTTATCAGCTGATCTGTCAATCAGCCGATATTAGTCTGATTGTGTCCAGTCCAGTGTCTGTCTGCTGCCTCTCCAGGACACTGCTCCAGGTGTGGGAGAGCATGTATGCTCCCTCGTCCCTGTTCATCGTCCCTGGGCCCTGCTTCCTTATTTTAATAGCCTCCCTGACCCAGATTGATCCACAAATACCAGTACTGGACGGTCACGCCTCCCTAATATCGGCTGACAGATCAGCTGATAAAGATGCGTCACAACCACCACCAAGTGACACTTCTGAGGAAGGTGGAAGTTTCTGCCGAAACATGTCCAGGTATGTAACATCCTAACATGTCTGAGATAAAAGAACAACTAAAGTCATGCTCTTTGTTAGTAAAGATTCACAATCATCCAGGTCATGGTAATTCTAAGTGCTATACCATGGGCAAGTGAACTTACCTGAGTTTCTTGAAGACATTTCACCTCTCATCTAAGAGGCTTCTTCACTTCAGTTCTTCAGCACTAAAAGTGAGAGTGCTTTACACACCTCCTGAACCTCTGGATCTTAAGTTAATACAGAAAAAAAGGTGAGCACATATTAGCAAGTGCTGGGTCAGCAGCCCATCTCCAATATGCCAAACATCTTTGGAAAAACACTGATTTGTAATGTGAAACTGCTTTATTCAATATTTTTATCTGTTTAAATCACCTGGTCTGTTTGTTTTGGAGAGGAGGAGAACTCTGCGGATAATTAGGCTCCTGGTAAAAACCTCCTGAACAATTAATACGGAAGGAATTCTTGCCAAGAGAAGTTTCAGCTGGGTGCAGTCCTCACTGCGAGACGCTCTTAAACCCCCCGAAATCCTACACACTGGACCTTTAAGGGTAGATTCAAACCTGTTAGCGTGCATGTTTCTGTGTCAGAATAAGCTAATAATTACTATAAAAGCTAAGCCGTACTTTTTCTTTACTCATCATGACATGATGGCTGCTTGCCAAAGGCAATTTAGAGCCTGTAATTTAACTGATCACAAACACCTGCATGTGTTTGGACTGAGGGAAGAAAGAGCAGCACCTGAAGGAAACCCACACAAAAACACCCAGATACAAAGGACCAAAACAAACCCATAGCCTTCCTACTGTGAGCAACTGAAATGCCTTTCTTTCTTTTACATTCCCTGAATAAGTCATGAAAAATATAGCTGCTGAAAATTCAGCTACATGTTTAGAAATCAGCATCAAGCCTTTTGCCATCACATCAGGTGGTGCATCTCACAGTTTACATCCTACTACATCCTCTCACAGTATCCCACAACTCACTGTGAGATTTGCTCCGGGGCTGTGTATTTCAGCTTCAGTGTGGCTCACCTCAGACTGATCGATTGGCTCTGCCCGGCCATTGCTAATAGGTGCAAAGGCCTTAAGGTGTCATTTCTGATTAGAGAAAAGGATCCATGCCTGGTCACATATTTAAATAAATTTACATATTTGTACCATGACTGAACCCACTCATAACTGACTGGGGTTAGTCATGCTTGCAGAGGGTGTTAGATAGTGGGATTCATATCTCATGAGTATTCCATGTGCATTCAGACCAATTTGTGCCGTATCCATGTGAAGTCCAAAGAGGTTTTATCATACTTTACAACTTACTACATTTTCCTACAATTGGACCACTGCCAGTTTATGTATTTTGTCAGTTTTCACTGTGGTCCAAAAGCAGCTACTCTGGCATCCTATTGGCAACTCCCACAGCTCCAGCGCTGTTCCTTGTCAGGTGTTTAGGGGTCCATGTTGTGTATTCTGCACCTGTGCCAGCTTCAGGGGTCCTGCTCTGAGCTCTTTGATGTGTGCGTGAGGACAGGCAAAATGCAAAATGGACAGCCACAACAACAGCTGCTCCTCTCCCCCATGACCACCACCTCTTGGTCTATGGAGGGCTATCCTGAAAGCCAAAAGCTCACACACACACACACACACACACACACACACACAGAAATAATCATATGCATGTGTCTGTGTGGGGTTAGCCAAGCTACCAGCAGCACAAAGAGAGTGTGAGTGTGTCTGATAGAGAGCATGGTTCAGAATTCATATCACTGCAGAGCATGAACCTCGCCGGTCTAAGGCAAGCTCTCTCTCTCTCTCTCTCTCACACACACACACACACACACACACACACACACACACACACACACACACTTGATTGATTTTGCTTTGCCCTTCTCTGATAGTAGCATCTTGTCATAGGTCTGACAACTGGCATCTATCTGAACAGGGACCTTTGGGTCTGACACACTGCTCTCTGCTAGGTTTTATTTAGAAATTGCTATTTCAAAGCTGAAGTCTACTTAGTTCATCTTAGGTCTTAATTTTACAAATTTGAAAATGATTGATATCGGTAATACTCATCATGTCTGGTGAGATGTGAGAACGTGGCAGCATCACAAAAAAGAAGCCAGAGATGGAGAAAAACACGTGCAGCCTGATGATCAAATTTGGATCTGGAAGAGAAAACAAAGGCTAATAGTAAAAGCATTACTCAGCCGTAAACATCCATCACAGTTTACAGACTTCCTACTTCAACTTTGACTTTCCGACTTGCCATAGTTATCCATGCACACAGTTCTCCTGCACAAAGAGAGATTATTACAACAGCTCAAAGAGAGATGGAACAGAGACCCCCTACAATATGTATTGTATAAAACTGAGTTGCACTCGAGGTAATTCTCTGAATATTTTTTGGTCTTTTCTCATTTGTTCTTGCCTGCAGCTGCTAAGTCAGCAGCAGATGTGGCATGGCTGGGTGCATTAGCCTTTACTCGCTACATCTTCGCCAGTGGTTTCTGAGAAGGACGGTGTGCCAGAGTCCCTTGCTTTAAAAGTTACAAGACAATGTAGCCCACACAGGTAGGTAGGTAGGTAGGTAGGTAGATAGATAGATAGATAGATAGATAGATGCATCCGAGGTAGAAGGGTTGTCCACCAATTGGAAGATTGGCAGTTTGATCCCCGGCTCCTCCAACCTACACTGTGAACAATCCTTGAGCACGATACTGAACTCCAAATTGCTACCGGTGTCTGTTCCATTGGTGTGTGAGTGTGTTAAAGGGGAACTAATGTTTTTTTGGGCCCCATTTTCCAATCTACTTTGGTTGAAATGAGTGATAGGATGTTCAATATTTGACGTTTCTCCAGTACGAAGATCGGGCTGACCTGCCTGCAGCCCACGAGCGTGCTATATTAAATAAGTGGGCACTCAGACAACATCAAACAACGTCAAAATACGTCCACTAAAAGTGCATTTTTTTCCACACAGATCGGTCATCAAATTCAAATGGCTGATCCAGATCCGGTCAAAATCGGGTAAAAATTCGGACATGTTTGTTGTGGCAAGTCAAAACACTCAGTGTGAAAGTCTGGCTTGTGAGATTTGAGTTGCAGGAAGTTACCACTGGAGTGACCTTACAAATGAGAGGAGTTACTCTGTTTGGAGTAGTCATGGCTGAATTTTTAGCCGATTTTGACCAACTGGATCTGGATGAGCCATTTGAATTTGATGACCGCCCGTATTTATTTGAACATGGAGTACACGGACGTACACAGACACAGAGCTCAGGCAACAGGCAGAGGAACATGTCCGAATCCAGCTAAAGGTAAACACAGACGTTCATTTCTCCTTTCCGTTATGTTGTCGGATAATTATACTAACAATCCCAGCCTATCTGTGTGGAAAAAAATGCACTTTTAGTGGACGTATTTTGACGCCCTATTATTTAAAATATAGCATGCGCTCACGGGCTGCAGGCAGGTCAGCCCTAGCTTCGTACTGGAGAAATGTCAAATATTGAACATCCTATCACTCATTTAGACAAAAGTAGATTGGAAAATAGCGCCCAGGTTGAAAAAACATTAGTTCCCCTTTAAACACTGAGTAGCAGGTGGCACCTTGTACGGTAGCCTCTGCCACCAGTGTGTGAGTGTGACTCGTAGTGCAAAAAGCACTTTGAGTGGTCGGATGACTAAAAAGGCGCTATACAAATGCAGGTCCAATTACCGTTTACCATAGATAGGTAGATAGTTTATTAATCCAGAGGGGAATTAAAGAATGATAACATAGCTAACTGGAAAATATGTTTCAATAGTATGTACATGTCAACTAACTCACACCTCCCCGTTATGGATAGGCCTAAGTGTTGCACAATGATTTAGCGCAGTGGTTCTCAAATGCCAGTCCAGGAGTGCCGTGGGATTTTGTGATAACCACACATTACTATTGCAATATTCAACTGGACCTATACAAAAAGTTATGAATGAATTTTTAATTGACTGTGCACAGCCATTTACTAACCAGGAGGCAAACTCTAGCTCAGAAATGTAATTTAATTTAAAAAAAAAAAAACTTCTTGAGGAACCAATTTGTTGCCGTTCGTGCGTGGGACTTATATTCGTGTGACACGTCAAAAGCCCCGATTGGCAGCCAGTGTGAGGGATGACATTTAAAAGTAGAAAGCTGTGAGTGGGACAATGGATCATTTTATTGTACGGAGCAAATTAGAACAAAGCACCAATGAAGACGACCTACCACCAAAAGAAAAGAGAAAAAACTGTCAGTAGACAATATCATGAAAACAACCTGACTTATTTTGTCTTATTTTCAGGTCCTGTTTATACAACAACGATTTCAACTGAAAACAGTAGTTACCGTTTACACGACAGCGGCATTTTGGGTGCCTGAAAACGCAACGTTTTGAAAACGGACTCCAGAGTGCAATTTTTTGGAAATGGCACCGTCTCTGTTGTCATGTAAACTCACAATATGCAGTTCCTCTGAAAACGGAGACTTTTTGCACATGCGCATTACGCTTCCAGTCACTAGGCATGTGCGAGAAAGTCGACCATCACAACAACAATGCCGGACTCCCGAGCTCTGCTTGTGCTGCTCACCCTACTGAATTTATCAGCGCTTCCCCATCATAGTGTAGATTTACTGTCTTGTGATATTGGCCTGCCCTTTGGTGTGCTTTGGGTGCAAAATGTTTGAAAACCACTGTTTCAGCCTCAGCAAGCTAACGTGATTGCACAAAGGTTAATAGAAAATAACCCATGACTAATGTTGTGCAAATTAAATGGGCCAGTTTATCTTTGCTAATTATGTGTTGGATTCATGTTAATGTATTTCTCACATATATTTTAATTTTCGAGAAAAACAAACATATGATCAAACAGTAATTTGGCGCCCCCTTGCAGTAACTCTGAGGACCCTCAAGGGGTTTTGGACCTGCTGAAGACCCAGGGTTTAGATAATCTAGCTAAACAGCTTGTTCAGAGCCTTCTGATCATCTCGTCGGACTTTATAGTTGCACACTCAGAGCAGTTACTTTGGTGAGCACATTGTTATCTTAACCAATAGAAATTATAGTTGAAGCTATTAAAAAAGGCCAAACTGAGATAAACAGAATTGTCCTTTAACAGACTGTATGAACAGCTACTGTGAGGGAACTGCTTCCTATCTCCTCTGTGGATAATGTACTTACTGCTAAATTGCTTCTTTATCTTTGCCACTGTCTCTCTGGAGATGACATTTCATTTTTTTCTATCTCTACATCTGTTTGTCTTTTTCTGTGTTTGTTGGGGGGAGTTTTGTTCTCCGGCTGCCAGTTCTTCTATTTTGCAGTTTGCCTGCTTGTCTGTGTCTCACCCCGTGTATCTGTCTATTAATCTGTCACTTCCTGTCCATTTGTTTCTCCTCTTACTGTACACTCTCTCCCTGTTAACCATCCCACTGCAACTTCTCAGCTTTGCGAGCAGCTCCTCCACTTGTGAATATTTTAGTTACGGAGTGATTGATTGGTTCTGGCTGGCCCATCTGGAGACTTAAGCAGTGAGAGTGCCATGTGCCAGCTATAGAGGAAGCTCCATGAATGATGACACTATTTTAGCATATTCAGTCAAATTATATTTTTCAAAATGAAAACTTTCTATTTTTGCTAACACTCCAATATTACTGAAATAATTCCTATTGTTCTGTTACTGGTGTCTTGCTGAACAGGACGTACAGTTAGAAAGTGACCCATCCTTGCTGCATTTGCCTCGGGGTGCAGGTGCTCTCCTGGTGGCTGCTGAGCCAAACCAGTTAATTAATAATACCACTCGAGCGTGTCAAGAGGAGGGAAGGTAAACTGCTGCTGTTGGCAGAAATGGCGATTGAGTGACTTTTTAAACTTTTAAACTTCATTTTACCTCAAAACAGAGAGAACTTTTTGGGTCTGCATTATTTCAGTGGGGGTTCATCCGCAGCCTTTGGGTATAATACAGAAACAAACATCCACACAAGCACCTGCATAGACATGCACATACTGTGTTTGTGCCTGTGCATGATTAGGATGCTAGTTAAAGGTCCAGTGTGTAGGATTTTAGGGTATATGCATCGGTGGAGATAGAATATATTAAGTATGTTTTCTCTAGTGTATAGTCACTTGAAAATAACCTGCTGTGTTTTTGTTACTTAGAATGAGCCATTTATAGCTACACAGGGGTTGGGTCATCCGCCATGAAGTCTGCCATGTTTCTACAGTAGCCCAAAACGGACAAACCAAAGACTACCTCTACATAGGGCCATTCCCGTTTTCATGTTGGCCAGTAACAGCCCCTCTGTGATGACCCAAACAGTGTTGAAAAAACACAGATTTTTAAGGTGAAACTGTTTTATATACTGTTTTTACCGGTTTAAATCAACAAGTCTGTTTGTCTTGGAGACGAAGAGACCTCTGTGAATAATTCGGCTCCTGGTAAAAACCTCCTAAATGTCTGGATCTTAAGTTACTAGAGGAAAAAGGATGAGCACACATTAGCAGCCTGTCTCCAATGTCAAACACCGTCTGAAAAACATTGATTTGTAATGTGAAACTGCTTTATTCCTTTTTTTTTTACTGGTTGAAATCACCAGTTGCCTGTACTACGAAGCCAGTTCAACTTATCCAGGATATCTTTTCGTTATCTGGCTTGACTTGCCCTAACATTGGCTGTCTGGATAACTGGTACTACAAAGCTGGTTATCAGCTAGTTCAGTCTACTCTGGGTTTTCCTATTCAGCCACAAGCGTGTTCATGTAAAAGAGGCAAGATTGTTAAGTACAAGCAACATCAGAATCATGAGTGACAGAGGCTGCTTCATATTATATTAAAAGTTATATATTATATATATATTATACCAAAAGTGTCTGGGACAGTGAGACAGTAAAGTGTCAGTGGCGTGGGATGTAAGCGATACTCGGAATACTGATAGGAATACTGAAAAGATACAGCCGAGTCTCAAATTATGAGTAGGCATCACTAGGCTATGAGTGACATTAGTATATAGAGTATTTTTTTCTTATTTAGTTGGATGATGAACACTTTAATGTAATGTCAGACTGTTTGTGCTACCAAAGTAAAGAATGGAAAAGCAGCCTAGTTAATAACTGATGAGGTCTGTCTCACCAAAATGTGGCATTTATAATAACAGGAGCCAGTTAAGAGTGGGTGGATTATTTTACTTATAAAATATGATCTTTTTTTTTTAAAGTTATTTTTTGGGGCATTTCAGCCTTTAATTAACAGGACAGATTAGTGTGAAAGGGGGGAGAGAGAGGGGGAGAGACATGCAGCAAAGGGCCACGGGCTGGACTTGAACCCGGGCCGCTGCAGCAACAGCCTTGTACATGGGGCGCCTGCTCTACCCACTAGGCCACCAGCGCCCCAAAATATGATCTTTTTTATCCAAGTTCTCATCACACAGGTGTCTCATGTTATTTTAAGCTGCAGTGATGGAATCAGAGTGTAAAACAGCAACACTGTCAGCGATCACTGTGGACTAAAAAAAACTTTGCATAAGTTAAATACTACTAAAATCATGCATTTAGTGTGTAAATAATCTCTCGGTTTATTTGAGGCTCTGTTTTAAAACCAGTGGAAACAAAGCCTTAAATTACCACTGACCTCTAACAATACAGAAGCCCTTTTTAAACAGGAATTGTGCAAATTTGCAGGAAAGCCCAATCAGTCTTTTTTCAGCATTGGCAGTATAAAAACAAAATCAGGGACTGCGGCAAATTGTCGCCTACCTACTTTTGTTCATACAGAATGCGCCTTTTTCGGGGCAATGGGGGGCGTGAGCAAGTGACAAAACGTGTAGCTCAGCATGTGACGTAAACAGTGACGTGGGAGGGAAGCCACTGCTTGTCAGTCCTTCGGCGATTCTCTCGTAAGTCGGTTCGTTCCTCACCGTCCCCGTCATCTGACGGTTAATGGCCTCTTCGTTAGCGAGGGCAAGGGGAGCACTCTATTCCTTGTCTCCCCAGTTGCTCGTCTTTACAGTGTCTGTCAGGTTTGCGTTTCCCTCTTGCTACTAGCTGCTTGCTAATTCCTGCTATCAGCTGTTTCCTGTTTATCCACCGCCAGTGGGTCGCACGTGCAGCGTCATCAACAGCTCCTCCCACAAGTCCTCAACAGCCCCTCCAGTGGTGGAAGACCGCCTCGGTCTGTTTAAACTAAAAAGGTTCCGCCAATATGACTACCTTACGAGGCGGAAAATTGGGCACCTCGGATCAACTCGCCAATCCGGCTCTGTGTATCTAAACGCTTGCAGCTGGCCGGCAAAATGGCCCAACATTCGCTGAAAATCTGGCAGTGTAAAAGGGGACTATAGGTTAGTCTTTTATCTGAGACTCAGGACCGTCGTCCATGGATACTTTTTTCTTCAGTGATGTGATTAGTCAGAGGTTGGGGTGTTATCGGGGTGAGGCTGTTATCCAATACTCTGAAGTTAACCTGCTTCAGAGCAGATTAGCTGTTCAGCATCAGTTACCATGGTGATTTATCTCGGTAGAAAGAGAACCAGCTTCGTAGTACTGAAAACCCAGAGTTAACCCTGAAGTTACCTCGCTAACTCCAAATCCTGCTTCGTAGTACAGGCTTCTAGTCTGTTTGTTTCGGGGAGGAAGATACCTTTGCAGATATTTCGACTTCTGGTAAAAAACCTCCTAAATGAACACTGAAGGAATACTAAGCAAGAGGTCATGCTTGGCACGTGGGAGAAATTTCAGCTTGTTGCAGACTGCATACCTCACCTCTAGAGGCTGCTAAATCCTACACAGTGCTCCTTTAAGTGTGTGATATAACCATAACTAAGGAGACAATTTGTGGTGTTCATTGTGTTATTGCAAGGGCCTAATTTTCCGTGAGGATGCAGGGGACATGGGGTCACTAAATATGATTTTAAGCAAGGTTAGTGTGTTATTAATGATATACTTCACACAGCATTTCTATTTTCCATTATTCTGAAACCAAATCCACACCCATGTGTGTTATAGTGTGTTTATATGGGTGTGTATGTGTCTACTATGACTCAACAGGCCTGACATCTTGTTAACTTTGATCTGTGAATTTACAATATCTGAGCCGGTGAACATTTTTGAACCAGGTGACATTACCTCCTTGATTCTCTTTGCTTAAGAAACATGGGTATACTGTGTAATCCCCTGCCAGGAATTCTGCTCATAAAGCCACTCAGAGTGAGCGTGCGGTGTCATTGACATGATGTGGTTTGCATTCCCGATGAACAGCAGTGACCATTACAAGAGGAAACATGCTTAAGAACATCAGAGAGATGGAGAGCAGCTCCGAGTTGGTGTCTGCAAGCTGTCATGTTACCTTCATCTGCCTTCAAGGCTGGGCTCCTTTTCAATGACACTAAATAATTACACACTCACGCCCACGCATCCGCGACACTGAGCACTCAAAAATAATCTGTCCTCCATACAAATTCATGTGACCACAGTTACCGAGTAAAGTCATTCAGATTTTTTAATTTTTTCTACAAAAATATTTTACATTAGAAAACACAGCTTAAAATATACACAGTCCACTTGGTTATGCAATAACTGCAGAACCTTTCAACTCAAATATATCAGTCTATAGGTAAATATATCTTTACAGCGAGAAAATCCAGGGGCCGACTTGTGACTCTTCAAAGGAGCTAGGGGTGATAAAGGAAATTGTCCAACAGGCCAACAAAGGCTCTATAAACTCTATGACCTGATGAAAGCAATGCAAAATAAACAGGAATATCATTTCATCTGAATCTGATACAAAAGATACAACTAAAGCAAGAGCAGGGAATGCTTCAGAACCAGAGGTGGAAATGATGAAACCTGGGGAATACATACAGGAGCAGCAGTTCCTCACTTCAGAGTACAGCTGAGGGAAGGAAACTGGTGCTGACAGAGTCTGTCCGCCTACTCATGTATCCATCCTTACGGCTCTCACAGTAAGAAGTCTGCACACTGAATGTTTGGCGAATGGAGAGTGTTAGTGGTGCACACGGCATTGAAAAATTACCTTTATAACCTCACAGTCAAATGTCAGTGTTACTCTGGATAATCTGAAAACTCTGTTAACTGTTTTCATTCAGCCCAGCTGCCAGAAGAAAATGTTGGCGCTGTATATTTCTGCAAAACCACAAACACGTTACATTTACATGTTTCATACATATCATATTATTAAAGTGATGTAGTATATGAGCTGACTGTCATCGATTGGTGGAGGTGTTACAGCTCTGGCTGGTTTCTCTGTGTCCTTCACATGTTTAAGAGTAAGAGTGAGTGCTCCATTTGTGTGAGGATCTTTGTCTCTTAACTACAGGTGTGGTGTGCTGATTGGCTGGAGGTGTGGGCTTGGTCTCAGCTAATTGGCTCCCCCAACTACCATCTGCTGTTTAAAACCCTCGGCTTCCTAACAGGCTGGTTGACAGGCAACTGACAGCAGCAGCGTTCCCTCTCAGCCTTTGAACCTTTGGGTATTGTGTTGTGTTAAACCTGAAAATTTGGTTTTTCGGCATTGACTGCTTGTGCCTCCTGTGGGCCATCTTAGTGAGATTTTCATATTTGTAGAAACACTGTGGGTATTCAATAGCCTATTTGTTACACTAGGTTACTTTAATTATTTTTGAACTTATCCTTGAAGCTGTAGGGGTGGGCTGCCATTTTATTTTGTATATTTTTTTCTAGTGTTTCTGATTTGGAAAATGTCTTTTTGTTGGGTTTTTTTCGTCCCCAACATAGGTGTAGTTAGTATGTTTGGGGTTTAGATGGTTACGGGCGTAACAGGGAGGTTGGATGGCAGATGGCATGTCACTTACACAACAAACAAGACCAGGTGTGCTTTAGCGACCCTCTGCAGTTTTTTAGACACTAAAAGAGGGTGTTTTTTTTATCCACCCCACTGGAGTTGGTGCCGTGAAAAGCCCTTGTGTTTTCACCAAGACATCGCTGAGTTTCCTGTCGGGATAGTGTCACGAAAAGCAGTTGTTTGTTCACTGAGACATCTTTGCTATTCCAGTCGGGATAGCACCACCTTACCATAGTTGTTGTGGCTACACCTAACCACACGTTAACCACACATTAACCACAGCGTTGTTGAAATGTACAGGAACATAAACGAATCTGCTACATAATAACGTATAAATGTAAAGTATCTGTGGTTTGCAGAAACGTATAATGCCAAAATTTTCCTGGCAGGTGGGTTATTTACTTAGAACTAAATAATAATTAGAGCTGCCCCTCTAATAGTTGACCAAATGTTAGTCGACCAGAAAGGTAATGAGTCGGCAAGATTCCATTGGTTGCTTAGTCGCAGAAAAACAAAAAACAAATGTGAAACTCTATTACGAGCTGCCCCTTATCAAAATAAATCAAAACCTGTATGATTGGATCATGTGGGAATTTGAAAGGACTGACACAGGAAGTGGCCACGCTCAGGAGTCAGACAGGAGTCGCGTTACAAACCAATCACAGCCAACATATATCTTTCCTTTCTTCTGTAAATATTCAGTCTGATAAATACGGAAAAGTTGATCATGTTAGTGCAGGGCTACCCAGAGCTTTACATCTGTCCCACGGACGACAGGCCTCCACACTTATAAACAGCGCCTGGAAGAAGATCAGCTCTGCACTCAGGATATCAAGTACATAGGCTATATGATGCTTCTAAAGGTTGCTTTGCAAAAAAGGCACAAGAGTAGTGCCCAGTGCCTCGTGTTAAAGACGCGATGTGTACTGCCCCTAATTTCCAGGGCTGGTACCTGCGGTTATTCCACAGGCTAGTTAATAACATGTCGGGCAGGAAATCCAAAGTGTGGGATCATTTTGAGAAGGTGAAGGACGAACCCAAGGTGATATGTAAACTCATCTTCACTGGTCGACTACAAACATGACGTATCATCTGAAACATGGAAGTAGCTACATGCCCATTAGCCACTTAGCACAATCATTACTGCTTTGCCAACAGCGTCATTAACAGGCGGCTCGCTCAGTGTGTGACGTGCACTTGTAGATAAAATATAGGCCTATATTAATGAAGGTTCATTAGTACAGTTTGTATTTCTCTGTAATGTAGCACAGTGTTAACAATGTTACTGATACTATTCTTTCTCACACCTTCAACTCAAACCATTGTGTTGCCCCGCCCAAAATATATAACTTAATAATTAAATTAATATCGTAAACCTGTGAGTGACTTGTCGACTAATGGCCCTAAATGACGACTGTTGGTCAACTAGGAAAATTCTTAGTCTGGGGCAGCCTGGGAGTAAATAATCCTGATTAGTTCTGTGGATGATCCAGAGAAAGACTGACATACAAATGTAATTTTTCACTGTCTTGAACAGCAAAAAAAATCCCTTTACCTCCACTGTATCAGGGTGGACACAGAAACTATTACCAACATATTAAACCATATACATTACTACATACCACGAGAGGTAAGTGTGAAAATATGTGTTTTTTTTGGTAATTTTGAGCTAATGTTGGTGAGCTGACCCTGTAATAAAGCATCTGCTGTAATCTTATAAAACAGGCAACAATGTGTGTCTTGGCACGCTGTTCACCTTTGCGTCTGCCTACATCCCTGGATGCCCTCAACTTGTGTGTGTGAGAGGCACTGCAGCTGAAAACCTGCTGCACATGAAGACAAATAATCACTGCTATGGAATACACTTCTATAACCTTTAACCTTTTTCTTGTAGCAATGAGGCAATTTGACTGTTGAGTAAAAAAAAAAAGACTTTGTAAAGCATGTGTGGGTTGATGCCTATAAGGACGACTACTTCAGCTGGCAGTGCCCACCCAATGACATGTAAAATAAATAACAGCAAAATTAGCGCAAAAAGGATACCAAATGATATAATAATAAGAAGAAAATTCCAGTTTTTTGCTTCAACTGAGTGTCCACTGGCCCTCCACCAATCAGCTCAGGAACTTTGTCCCATGCTTTGGCATCATAGCAGTTCAGAGCGGAAGGTGAGCGAAAGCGTCCAGAGGGGTGGCAGCAGCCACAGGGGAGATGGGGAAAGGCGGACACCTAAAGGCGAGGCGGTGTCAGAGGTGCAGGAGCACACCTCATAGCCGTTCTCTGCGTGGTCTGGGTGATGGTGCACGTTGACTCTCGTCTCAGTGCTTTTGGGCTCCGCGTCCGGAGAGTCTGACTGCATCTCGGTGCACAGGAGCCAGTCTTTAGCGATGAGGCGGGGGTATCCTGCCTCCACCTCCATGTCACTGCCAGGCACTCGCCAGTACTCCTTCCCCTTGAAGAAATAGGACGAGCCTTCAGAGAGAGAAAAAGGGAGCAGAGGGTTTATATCAGAGCAGAATAAAATACAACACTACGTACTTTAGTATCCACACAAGACACAGCATTGTCTTTGCTCTGATGTGGAATACACAACAAGCACAGAACACATAAACATCATGGGCCTTAATTTCATGAATCAGTGATCCAGGGTGCAAAGTGTTTACGCTCAGTACTTTCATACTGTTATTAACATACCCCACGGTACACCTGTTCAAGATGGCATGGGAATAATTTGAAACAGGGTGGGATTACAAAAGATACATCAGTGGATGTGTACGGCCTTCTATTCACGAAGAATCATATCATTTCATTCAATACGACAGCAGCTCAGTCCTGCTGGTGGGCTTACCTACAAGTGAGTTTTGGCGATGAGAGTCCAGACCAGTTAACAAACGAGCATGGATGATTTTTAATAATGTTTTTTCAATTCAAAGACTATCTGAATGTGCCATCATACCAACATCACCATTAAAAACACATAGCCATTCTTACTCTGTAGAAAACAGTATGTTAAAGGGATAGTTCGGATCTTTTGAAGTGGGGTTGTTCGAGGTTCTTATCCAAGTGTCACCTTGATGACAGGTAGCATTTTGCAACGGCACACTGAGGCCGTTTCATCACTCTCTTCTAATTAATGGTACCAGCTGACTGATTCATCACACCTGGTGGTAATCTGTCTGTGTCTAAGGGTGCTTTCACACCTGCCCTGTTTGGTTTGGTTCAGTCAAACTCAAGTTCGTTTGCCCCCTAAGTGCGGTTTGTTTGGGCAGGTGTGAACACAGTAATGGCACTTGGGGTCACACCAAAACAACTGGACCAAGACCTTCTTGAAGAGGTGGTTTCGGTCCAGTTATAAATGAACTCTGGTGCGGTTCGTTTGTGGTGAGAATGTGTTCCGACCTGGATGTGAACCAACTGCAGTCACATGACACATTGTTTGGGTTAAACATGAGCATGTTACAGTCCTGGAGGATTATTAATGTGCACCTCCTCCTGTACTGCCTTAATATGCACATTCAGCACATCCAATGCATCAAAACATTGTTTTCTAGTTGGAGCCGCGCCTCGTTTTCAAACTGTATGGTTTGACTAAAATGAACAATGACAGCAATATAGTCCACAATGACCAGTGCTAAAATCAACCTGCGTAGTTGTCCCTCCATTGTGACATTAGAAAGTGTCACATTTATCTTGCAAGTGTACTCTTCTTCAACGTTTTGTTTACTTCCTGGATTTTCCCCGCATGGAAATTCTGACCAATCAAGAGCAGCTTTCTCACACAAGGCATTTGATCTGGTCCGCTTGTAAATGCTGCCATGAGAACACGAACCAACTCTAGGCAGTTATACAACTTCGTAACAAAATTAGTCCCTGATTCGGACCAAAGCAAGACAACTCCAGGTCTGAAAGCACCCTATATCAGCTATCTGTGAAGCACATTTCAGTAGCACTGATGAAAGTCAAGAGCTGAAATGTTTGCTGCCACTATCATCCTGTTTTTATTATCTGCACTTTGAGCAGCCTTCTTTTTGTGCATGGATGTTCTAAATAAATTGACATTATTTCTGCATTGATCTCAGCCTGTGAACCTTTTTTGTGTCTGTCCAGCCCAGTTGCATTGGTATGTGGGTATCTCCTCTGCTGTCCTTTCTAGTGGTACAACTCCACTTCAAAAGATTAAAACTATCCCTTAAATTTAGTTTTGATTCTTTCCTTTATTTCTGTGTAACCTCCACTGACACTCTCCTTACTAAAAACTCTGCACAGTGCTCTCACATAAAAATAGCTCTCACTGTGTACTGACACAAGACTAGTCTAAAGCAGTAAAACTAAAATCACCAACCTGATAAGCAGTTGGTGTGCTTGCTGTGCAGACGGTGGGCTCCGTTCTCGCTGTATGAAAATAATAGCTAAGCTGGCACACGTCAGCGTTACCACTCACCGTGTGTTGTCACAAGCTTTTGTTCTGTGTTTGCTGTTGGAAGTTTTGTGGGATGGTGATGATTGAACTAGAGACCGAACCAAATTTAAAGTGGCAGATGTATCCTGTATATACTTGGATGCTGTGAGCAATAACTTTGCAGGTGATAGCTGCAAGATTGAGCACCCACGTTGGAGAGGACTGGATAATTGAGCACCAGCAGGAGCGTGCAGAAACACCCCTTAAATTAGAGTCTTTGGAGAGAAGGCAGATTTTGTTTTGCTGTATAAAGAAATTGGTTATCAGAAGAATCAGGACTGATTCTGCCTTATTGCTTATGTTATATTAAAATTATACTTTAAATGTGCATGTCATTTTATGGGGTCTTTGTGCCAGCACAGAACACACAGCAACCCCTTGTGGGCATTCTTGACACCATAATTACAATACGCCAGTTGATCGTTACTGACACACCCCCTTGCAGCGCCTGTCCTTTCTCTTCAGGGTACTTAAGTTAATTAGAGTTTCCAAAATACCAAATGGGCACTGGCAGAACAAAGGAAAAAACTAAATGCTGAGTGCTTTTAATGAAAATACCACTTTGTAGGAACAAAGCCTCTGATAATGTGCCGTGCGCCATTATGAAAAACAGCTTCATCAAATAGGTGGCAATATTTTGCGAAACGCTCTTTTTGTTGCATGTCAAATATAATATCTGATTTTAATATGAAAATCAAGTTATGCATTGATTGGACATGTGTTCAGGAAAAAAAAAGGGAGAGGGAAAAAATGTTGAATATGTATCACCGGCTCAAAATCATTATCCTTAAACTCTCAGAAACAGAATTTGTTAACTGGAAGGCCAGCACCTCCTCCTGTACAAGGCTATTCACCTCACCAGCCACAATACATGCTATTCATGCCCATTCAGTGTCTTCATTAACTGGTGACTGAGACACACAAAAAGGGAGTATAGGTGATAGTATTGTGGCTCATTCATTTTCTAAACTGGTGGTTGAAATGAATAAAAGGCGAGAGATAAACAAGTGAAGTAGCTCCAGCGAAGTGGAGAATGTTCTCTTGTGAATGGCCTTGCAGCTCGCCATTAACTGTGGACTAAATATTTTTTTGTGTGTCTTTAAATGCTTGTCACACAAAAACTAGAGCAAATAACTGAATATTATTCTGTCACACAGGTGCGAACCTCGCGTTTAGCCAAGTGTTGGAGGAAGTAAGGCAATGAGATGAGAGGAACTAGAAGAGAAGGACGGAGAATGATGAAAGCATTCAGTTTAATTCTGAATGTTTCCCGCACCCCGGGTGGAATATTTACGAAAGAATTGGTGAACAATATGTTCGAGCATCACTTTCTAAATTAAATGAATAATTCAGCAATTTACTGCTTGCATGGCTACATGGAAGAATGAGACGACATTTCCTAGGTAGTCAATGCCAAATCACAGACGAAATCACTCCTAAATAAGGTGTAAACGTTTTTACTTCTAGGTTGTTCTGTCTCTGAGGAAGCAATGAGTTACATTTCCTCAAACCAAGGACAAGAAACTCTTATTTCCTGTGATGAGATGAGGCGATTTTTGTCGTCCATCATGAGCAATAAATAAAATACCTATAATGTACAAGGAGTGGTACTGTCGGCAGTTTCCCATAAAGAACCTTCACCCCTTCAAGTGGGTGAAGGCTCACAGAGCGCCGAGTCCATTTCCTGTGCATAATCGTGAGTATATATTCAAGCTGGGCTGCAGCCTGTTGGAATAAAAATAAGGTATGCTCTATACTGCACAGACACACACATTGTGCCTCCAAACTTCTGAGGACTCATTTCTCTCAGTCCTACCTTAACCATAAAAACAAGTCCCAAAATAGCTCTCCGAGGCCTTTTGCAATGAGGATATATTATATATATTAGCCTCACTTTCCCAAAATGTCCTCATTCTGGATGTCTGGAGCTGAGTTTCACCCTCCCAAAGACAGACACAGTCACAAAGTCACTCTCCTTATCCATCTATCACTATTATTGGGAGTCCAAGCCCATAGGGCTGAACGATACTTTTCCAAAATTCTTCTTTCTTTTCCTCGGAGGCTTAAAGTCCTAGAACTGTCCAAAGTAGTGAGGAAATGTAATATCTCACCCACTAATGGTTAATAACCTCTTTTGGGGCCTCTCTTGACCCAGGGCCAGGACAACTGACCTGGAGTTCCCTCTGCATCATCAGCTCTGGGGATTACAGTCCAACAGGCTGATTACAGGCAGATCGCTTCCATGTTCGCATGTAGTCACCATGGAAAGGCAAAAGTTCAATCAGGAAGACTTTCTTTGTGCTCATCCATTCACAGTTCTCTCCCTCCCACTCCCACTGCCTCCTCTAATCAGCTGACTATGGGTGTTCACTCTTCTAGTTATCCAGTCAAACTCTGCTACAATCTTTATCAGTCAATCAGGATGCTACCGCAAAAATGTAAGTCTACTCTCTTCTGCTGCCGTCAGATGTCATTTTAGGCAGAATTGTTGCACCCTCCTCCACCCCGTTCACCTCCAGCCATCGTATCCAGAGTCCAGGACGAGCTCAACAAAGGCTCATTCCTCCACTCATCCAGATCATCAGCACATCTCCATCTTCTCCACATCCTCTTCTCATCTCATCTTAACCACCTCTACCACCACCAGTGTCTGGACCCTGGGGGGTTCCATATTCGACTATGGATTCATCACCCTCCTTAGATATATACCATCTCGATGGGGTCTAATTGCCAAAGACTTTTCACATTTTTCACTTTTCACTTATGTGCACAAGTAAATAAATATTCTTTTCACTAAAATATTTTTAGGCGGCACGGTGGTCTAGTGGTAAGCTTTGTCGCCTCACAGCAAGAGGGTTCCTGGTTTGATCTGGGATGGGGGAGCCCTTCTGTGCGGAGTTTGCATGTTCTCCTTGTGTCAGCGTGGGTTTTCTCCAGGTAACTCCGGCTTCCTCCCACAGCCCAAAGACATGCAGGTTGGGGATAGGTTAATTGGGGTCCATGTCATTGGTCCAACAGCCCATTGGTCCGACATCCCATTAGTCCGACGTCCCATTGTTCTGATATGTGATTATACTAGGCTATACTGTATTTGTGTATCATAGAGGATCAGCAAACGCAACAAAAGTAGGCTACTGGTCGAGATACAAGTGCCATAGAGAGGAGAGAGTGAAACACCATAACCTCCTGTTATTAACTCTGGGGTCCGGGTTGTGTGGGGAGCTCTCCGCGGTGCTGAACGGCTCCCGGCGGCTGTATTTCTGCCTTGATGGTGCGCCGCAACCAGCTCTGGGTCAACTGGGAAAGGCTTGAGGCGAAGCAGGCTCACAGCTTATGTGTTTGCCACTTTCTTTTTCATTTTAACCCACACCATGATCTTTTCCTGACCCTAACCAAGTGGTTTTTGTGCCTAAACCTATCAAGACCTTAACCACAGGGCATCATGATGATTTCGGAACAATGGGTTTAATATGGTCAGACCAACGCCCTCAAGAGGATAAGCCGTTAGAAAATGGATGGATTGACTAAAATATTTGTCTCTCCTGATTGAAATGACACCTAAACTGGATGGAAGGGATTTTGCCCAAATACTGAACAATTAGTCAACTTTAAAAGTCCTCAGTTCATCACCTTCTCAGTGTCACATGTCCAAAGAAAGAGGAAGTGCAAACAGGACTTCCTGGTCATGTATGTGATGGATTATCTGTCATATTAAATAAGAAGACCCCCTTTTCACAACTAAACAGTAAAAGTAACTTTTAGTAAAACTGAGATAAAGTAATTGTTGCCATATAGCAACAACTCGCAACAGATGACCTCACAGTAATTTCCATCATTGTCTGAGAAGAGTTTCCTTACTTTCTTTCAGATATTTGCCTTTATTCTATAGGACAAGTATGGTGTGCAGGGGGAGAAAGAGAGGGGGAACGACATGTCGCAAGGGGATGTGGGTTGGAATTGAGCCTACAGCCGCTGCGGCAAGGACACAGGCCTTGTACATGGGGCGTCTGCCCTACCAGGTGACCTAGTGGGAACCCAAAGAGTCTTTATTGTACAATACTTTCTAGAGCTATGAAGGGGTAATTGGATTTACTTTATGGCAATATCTGGTCTGGAGGGACTCCTCTATTATTTCATCACTCAAACACGAGAAATAAAGATTGACACTGGTGTGACTGTAAATGTTTCCTGTCAACAAATCACATGAGAAGATCACTGCCCCAAACTTCATTCATTCATACTGAAGATGTCAATTGGGCCACGAATATATAGTGTCAGTTTGAACAAAGGATCAGTAATTTCCTAAAACAGCTGGGCACTGTAGTCTTTAGCAAACATTACCCAGCAGCGAGTAAATAGTGTGTTTATTGGGAACTATTTTCAGCTGTGGATTAATACACACTGCTCAGTATTTGCAGTAGCAAGACAGTGTTTTGGGGATATAGTCAAAATAAACTAATGCCTACTGCAGGTTCATGGTGATGAAGAAACCTGTCGACTAGTGTAATAATGTGGCTCACTGGTGTGTTTTTAAATGTTATTGGACGACATCTGAGCTCTGTGGCAAACCCTCTGTAGCAGAGTTAATGATTCCTTAAATTTGCTTTATTCCATTACGTGTCATTATCACTATGAACTTAATTTAATACTAGTCCTTTCTCATTTTAATATTCTTTTTTCACCATTTTGTTATATTGTTTGTAATGTATTATTATTAGTTTCCCACTGGGAGAGGTCTGATGTGTGTAACATGGTTGCTGTGTGCTGGGCCCCTGTCGACTTCAGAGGTGTATGCTGTATTCTGTATACAGTCCCTGTGGTAGGAACATCTATATTAAGCTCTGTTGATACACTTCAATAAGTTTGTTTTTGTTGGTAAAAGTGTATATTTATTCATGTTTCATATTAAAGAGGGCTTTAAATTACCACAGTGATGCCTTTGTGATGATGTTGGTTGCCAGTAGCATGTTCAGTTGAGTTTAATTTATTAGGACCCCCATTAGCTACTACTTTACTTTACATTTGTGACAGTGCACAAAAACAACCTCACATATAACACTTAACAAAATAAGAGGACCAGACTAAAACACTGACACAGACAAACAAGACAGCTCCTGGTAATACAATTATTAAGATGCTTTTTCATGATTTCATTTGGTAAGTAACCGCCATTTCGAGGCTAAATTTTGCTCTGGTAATGCTCCATTACTGTAATATTAGACCAAGTATTTACATAATGCTGTACATTCACATTTGTTTGTTTCCATAAACACACTACATGTCCATTAAAAGGAATAGTTACCAGGAAAAACAATATTTTTACCATGCATAAAAGTCATTGCAGTGTATGAATCATATTACATAGGTCACCTTTTCTTGTAGTCTCATTTGGAAAACATAAAACTATGATTACTAACAGAAAACCATCACTGATTAAATGTCCCTGCACCACAAACTAAGACAGACCCTTCACATCCTGAGACACACGACACAGTCAAACTTACCTTGATATTAATTAACAACTTTGACAGCTATACTCTTGTTTGTTTTATGGATAACCTAAGTCTTTGTCAAAAGGTGCTGCTTCAATAGAATTTAAATGTAGTTTTATTGTTTTCCTGTGTCATTTATCGAGGGAGTGAATTCCATTCATGCATACCTCTGTACATTACTGTACCTTTGGTTGAGTTTGTTCTTACTGTTGGTAATATAAAGTTTCCTCTTGTAGCACATCTTGTAGAGTAGTGATGTCTATCTGGACTAAAATACATTTGTTTTTAAATAAAACGAACAGAACTTTTGTAACAGAGATATTTCTGATGAGTACTAGCAATGTGTACTGTAGTCTATTCTTGACATGTAACCAAGCCAGATTATCATACATTGCAACCACATTTGATCTGTATCCACAACAGAGTGCAAGATGTGCTGCTCTGTTCTGTCCCATTTGTAATTTCTTTATTTTATCCATTGTCACACTTGACCAAACAGCTGGGCAATAATCCAGATGAGAGAACATTAATGCTTTAATTACCTGCTTGGTTGAGTCTATTGTTAAAAAAAAAAAATCGAACATCTTTTAATAGCTGAAATACCACGTCCCATTTTAGCAGTTATTTTGTTTATGTTATTTGTCCATGATAATTTAATGTCCAGAATAATACCCAGGAGCTTGGTTTCATGTACCTGACATATCATTTATGCATATATTTACTGGTTATGAAAGGAGAGAATGATTTGATCTGGAAACCATGCTATTTGTCTTTCCTACATGTCCTAAATGTGACTGTGCTGGCTTGCTTGCAGCTTTGTCAGAAATCTCTGTGGTGCAACTTGGTATATGAAAAACTGGTTGCCAAGCAAGTCACTAACTACCTCAACAATAGCTCCTACTCACTGCACCCAATGCAGTTCAGATTCAGGACTAATCACTCCACAGAAACAGCTAGATGTTACTTCCTAGAAAAAGTCAAGGCATTAGTGGACAAAAGAAGAGTAGTGGGAGCTGTCATTTGACACTGTTAATCACTCAGTCCTTCCACCTCTCCATAGAATTCCTCAGCCTTATCAAATCCTACCTTTCAACTCACTCTCAACTGGTCAAAATTGATAATCATACCTCAAACCTTCTGCAATTACCAACTGGTGTTCCACAGGGGTTTGTACTGGGTCCAATCCTGTTCAGTAGACACTATGTATGATTGATCTTCCGTCTGTGTGTGATAAATGTGACACCTTAATGTACACTGATGATAGTTATCTGTGGACATGGGAAGATGTCAGAGGAGGTTGCAGCCAAGGTAACAGATGCTATGTTGTCGCATCTTGGCTTAACCGATCCTGTCCGCCACTTAACGTGTAAAAACTGTTTGTATGTTTTTCTCAAAAAACAACAAAAGTGTGAAACCAGATGTTTTCATCTCTGGGGAGAGGTTACAGGTTGTCACAGAATATAAATATCTAGGACTGGACATCAACTCAAACCTTTGTTTCAAAACCCCTATTAAAAAAGTAAGAAATACAGTAAAGTTTAGTTAACCAAACTTCATGTTTATCAGGGACTTCCTTTCAACTGAAGCTGCCAAGTTATATGTCTTCTCAATGGTCGTCTCCCACATCACATACAACAATAAATAAATCAACGTTTAGCTTTCTTTGTGTTAGTATTTTCTGGAGGTTGTCACCACAAAGTTGCCCAAGATTTTAAAATCACTACAGCATCATTTCCTCTAACTCTACTAACGTGACACCACTTTCGAATGCTGACTGGTTTATGTGAACTTCCTCTACAGGTTAAAGATAATATTCATGCCTGATAAATTTCATTTTCCACTCCCTTTACGTTTTTCTTGCCATCACTAAAATGCAAAACTATTCCTGGGTGCCATACCGATGCCAGCAGCTATGATTATTATCATCATTACAGCTACATTAATGCCCTTTACGCCCCTTTCTTTTCCTCCAGAGCAACCATTCTCTATGGTTTTACTGCCTTTCTCTGTCTCTCTATGATTTCTCTATCTGTCCTCTGAGTCAAGCCATCTATCTTCCTAACATCTCTTCTTTTTCTTCTCTTGTCCTTATTATCTTTCTTCATCCTCAGGTGTCCCCATATCTCCTCTTGTCTGGATTCCCCTTTTCACATATCCCTCCCCGTCTTTCTGTTCTATTTTCATAACGAGGTGTCACTGTATCTCCTCTCTCCTTCTTGCTGTCATAGAACTCTTTTCTCCCCTCCCGTCTGTCTCTATCTCTTTTCTCTCTCTGTTCATCCTGAGCTGGTGAAACAAACAGAGAACAGGCTTTGATGTGGCTCCAGTTCCCATGCCCCATGGTCTGCCTATGTGCGTTTGTGCGCATAGGTTTCCAAGTTTACCCTTCCCGGCTCTGTGGTGATAATGGCTGCGGGTGAAGCGAAGTCAGGGCTGTGCGACTGGCCTCTGCTCGCACATGCACGGATACACACATGTGCGTACACACTTCAAAGAGCTTGGAGCGGGACAGAATACAGACCACAGACCACTAAACACCTGACAGGGAAAGAGCTTCCTTGTATTCACAAGCTGCAGAGGGGGATTAGGGACATCCAGGCTCCCACTGAGAGTGGCCTCAAATTTCAGGACTCAGTGGCTGGTTTGGGGGGTATTTTTAAAATCTAAAAATGCCCTGGCATTATTCAGAGCTTAATATGCACACACACAACAGCACAGTACAACAGGAAAAACACTGCAAAAGTTTCTCAAACAGTGTTAGCCCATTTTACACCTCTCATTAACATGCACATGCAATCAGATGACTGTGATGCTTTGATGGAGGCGGGCGTTGTGACCTTGACACTCAGCTGCTACAGTGGAGCTGCTCCCACTGATTACACTGGGCGAGCTCCAAGGTTTGAATGTGTTCGACTGTGTGGATGTGAAGCAGAGGGTTGGCAAAAAAAGGACTGTGTGTTACGTCAAAATGACAGATAAAAGGTTAAAAAAATATTTTGACACATGAAAAAAAAGCAATCAAATGCAAATGCCCTCTAATCTGCATACTGCAGCTATGCCAACAAAATGCTGAGCATGGATACAAACAGGGAGACTGCCAAAAATAAAATAAACTCAAATAAACATAGAATAAATGTCATGACAGAATGCACTGAATGATAACAAACCTTACATTGAAATAGATATTTCTATATTAAATGTCCTGTCCATGAGGGATAGAGGTTGATTTAATTTAATAACTACATTAAATTTAATTTCAAATCACTTCTAGGATGTAATAAGATGATACTTTATTCAAATGAGAACCCTGTATCCCACTAAAACAGCAAAGATAATGTAACCTTATGACAGTGGCACCTCTTGCAATGACATAATGGCTTTGCGGGGTCAGCATGCTAACATGCTCACAATCATAATGCTAGCATGCTAATACTTATCAGGTATAATGTATAGAATGATTATCACCATCTTAGTTTAGCATGTTAGCACGCTAGCATTTGCTAATTAGCGATAAAATTATTAGTAGGGCTGTCCTGAATACCATTTTAGGGGCTTCGAAGCTTTGTCTGGGCATGATGAGATCTGGGATGTGGGGTGGGGGGTATTAGTAATCAATCATATGATTCTTTATTCAAATGAGAACCCTGTATTTCACTCAAACATGGATATGCATGTAATGACAGTAGCACCATGACAAAATGACTCTGTGGGGTCAGCATGCTAACATGCTCACAATCATAAAGCTAGCATGCTAATATTTATCAGGTGTAATGTTTATAATGTCTATCACCATCTTAGTTTAACATATCTGCATGCTAACATTTGCTAATAGGCAATAAACGTGTTAGTAGGGCTGCCCCAAATATCATTTTGGGGCTTTGAAGCTTCAGTGATAATTACCTATGAGTGTTCAACTGGGCACCATGAGACCTGGGGTGCGGAGTGGGGGGTGACAGTAATCAAGCATTCAAATAATTAGAAGTATATCGCAGGCAACTGGACTTGCTTGAGTTGCCTGCGATATAGCACTTATGATTACCACGACCTGGATGACACCGACATATTCATATATGTAATCAACTATAAAGCCAACTGTAGTAGGACTTAGAGATGGTGGACTATTGCAAGCAAAGTTTCTGTAAGTTATAAATAACTTGGAATATAACTGTGTAGGGCCTCATCACTAGATACAAATCAAGTGCTTCACAACAGTTGGCAGCCACTGGTAACGTTCACAATTCATCTCACCTGTTCCTTTCTCTTTTCAGACTGCCAATTTACTGCTTGAAGAGTGCGTTGATGACTGCGCTGAGAACACTGACCTCATTCATATCTGACACTTGCCACCGCCTTTCAATTCCATCCGCCATTTTAGTGGTGAAAAAAAAACAAAACATGAATCAAGGCATTCAAGTGCTGATTTGGAGGTTGATTGCTATGGCAGTGATTGAAGCTTCGAAGCATTCAGGTCAGCCCTACTTCTTGCAAGTAGTCCTAAACTGAAGTATTACACAAATGGAAACTTCCACCTGGTGATGAAAAGGTAATCATCAAAATTATTCTGACGGATTCAGAGTGGGATATGAGGGGACATGAATGTGTGTTTCAAACTTCATGGCAGTCCATCTGTTAGTTATTAAGACATTTGACTCAAAACCACAAATGTCAACCTCATGTTGGTGTCAGAGAAAGAGTTAAGGGATCACCAAAGTAAATAGGATTCACCCTCAGGGCACTGCAAATGTTAATTCATAAAGTCATGCTGCTGTAGCATCGCTAAAAAGACACGTATTCAAGTGTTTCCAAACATGTGAGTGTTTTGCTTCTGCTGGTAAGGTGGCCCAGAACTGTAATCTCATTGTAAAACTTCATCCAAGACTTGAAGCTGTATGTTTGCAAACTTGCATAATTGTTCCATCCTTGTCTCATATTTCTCTTGTAATTCATTCCTCTTTGAGGATTTCCCTTGAGAAGGATAATGCACAATGTTGCCTTTGGCACCAGCAGCTACCAGAGCTACCAGTGGTCTGATGCTTTAGCGGAGTGTTACAACTCTATTTTTCTCTGAGAAATGTAATCACTTAGTGCTGGAAGAAACAGACAGTGGTGATTCATCATTTATATGTTAAATGTTATCAATCAGTGTGTCTTTATAATCAATTTTTAATAAAGATAGAATCGGTCAGATATGTCCCTGGCACCTTTCACCCTGGGAGATAGATTACTTTTGGGGGCATGGTTTTGATCATTTGCTTTGTGGAATATTGAAAAAGTAGCGGCACATCATTATCACACACGTATTTATTTGAAGTTCTTTAGAGAAGCCGACATGCTGCTTTTGTGGTATGCTATGATACAGTATCATTGTTATTCATGTATGTGGATTTTCCTTGTTACAAACTTTGTGACACCTGATCAAGAATGGTATTATATAAATCTACTTTTAGCATACTTACTTCACTTTAATTGCAGGAGTGAGCACCTTAGATTTATACTTCAAAAGTAAAGATAAGAAAGGCTGAGATACTGACCACACTTTCTGGAACTTGGCTGCTAAAATGAACGTATTCTAACAGACTAGGCTGTAGACCAAAGCCTTCGCCTCATTTTCATCATTGTAATGGGGATTTCAGACACTGTCAAACCATCTGACAAGCATCTCATTTGAAGTATACCGATGAAGCGTGATTTCATTCCTATCCTAATGAGACCCAAACTTTTGTTTGGTATGCATTTTTAATTTCTCCTCACTATTTGGGATCAGTAGGACCCAATAAGTATAAAAAACTAAACATTGTCAACGATAATTAAGTCCCAATGCCTTCAAACGAGACAATAGTAAAGTTCCAGTGTCTTCAAATCAGTACTTTCTCATTAACAGCATCTTATCTTGTTACTGTTGCTACAATATGTCAAATTTGTTGCCATATCAAACTACAAACATTATTTATCACAAATAAACAAGTTTCAACCATAAAATGTGATCAGGTTTTGGACCTTGTCAGCTGCAGACTGACTTGGCAGAGATGGCTGCCATCTTGTTTTTACATGGATTAGTGTATTGTGGACTTACTACCACTAGATGGCACAAAAAGTGTCCACGAATGAGGACAACAGGTCTGAGTTAAGTAGAATGAAGTATAAAGTCAAGTAAACCCAAAATGTGGTGTCCTCATTGGAGGATTTGAGGACACAGGCTCTCAGGATACACTCATCATATTTTGATGCTTTGGTAGAAGCACCCAGTGTCACTGTAATGACACCTGGGGCACCCTTTTGTGTTGTTTTGTCTTGACGCAGAGGAATGCAGCGGTAAGTCATGTGAGTCGACCCATATGACTAAGAAGGGGTCGTCGTTGGGCTGGATGATAAGTGAGAAAATCAAATATTACAATATTTTTGACCAAATTTACTGCTATACTGCTCAGCCCTAGACTGAAAATTACTTTGTAAAGGTTAGGAAAAGATCATGAGTAGACTCCCGTGACTTCCACTTAACGAACGACTCATGTGAGTAATGACTAATGTGACAATATTACTCAACGTTGACTTTCAGTTTCACACCGGACACTAACACTGGTCTCCTGGGTCAAAGTCCTGTGCTTGTTGTACCCATCCACCTCCCCTCCCATCTGCCCTTAGCAGACTTTCTCGCTGTTTATACTACGGCCATTACTCTGAATGTCTAATAATGACACAGATATGATTACACTGGAGTTGGTTGAAAGCCCATTGCATATCATTCAGTTAAGTTTGCCCCTGGCATCATGTCACTGCCAAAGCAGTGTATTTTGATGCCCTGGGAGTAAGACCAGGCTGACTGAGGCCTTCAGCCACAAAGAAGAGCTTCCATTATTTTAGCTTCACTCCAACTCTCACCTTTAGTCTTAAACTTTGGCCAGTGACAAAGACTGAGATCATTGATCTCAGGGACAAGGAGCCAAAATTACATTTATCTGCAGAGTGACTGGCTTTACTCTGTGTGACAGGTTGAAGAGCTCAAAGGACGTAAAAGTCAACAACTGCCTCTCCTTCTCTTGTGCATGACTCATCAGGAGAGGGCCAAACCAGGACACTACAGGGACTACAACATGCCTGGGAGTACTTGGAAATCACTACAAAGAGCTAGAGGAAGGTTCTTGGGAAACAAAACAACTGTGTTCTCAACAGGCCGCCGGAAAATCATCTTTGAAAGTCCTTCGAACTGATGGAAGAGTTAAGTACTTTCATGGCTACTCACCATCGGACCACCTCATGGCGTCGTCCAGCTGAGGTGGCAGCCCCTTCCAGAGTGTGCTGTCTTTAGGGTAGCCCAGGTCCATACGCCTCAGGTGGTCATCGTAGCGCCAGTAGTGGTTGTCCTTGAAGAAGTAGGTTTTGTCGTTGTGTAGCCAAACAAAGGCTGCATCCACTCCTTCCAAGGGCAGGCCAAAGTCACTGATCGGACGCGGGTAGCCTTCCTCCACAATATTGTCTTTAAATACCCAGTACTTTAGACCTGAAAAGGGTGGACACAGAAAATCCATCTTACAATCTATAGTTTTCTACATCACACTCAGCAGACAGCGTATGCCTTCAGATGATACATTTGAAAAGATGAGAGACTTGAAAGATATGTAAAGGACACTCGTGAAATAAAAAAAGATTCACACCTTTTTTTGTTACACAGCCAACAGAGAACATTCTCCGCCAGGAAAGTTGTTATACATTTTATATCAAATGTGAAACATGACCTTGTTTCTGCACCCATGTTTTTTAAAATTAAATTTATAACTCTCACACAGAGAAAAAAAAGTCGCAATTTCCTTCAAAGTTCCGGTAAGAAAGGTGTGAACTGCCTCTTTTCATCTCTCCTCTTTATAGTGTGGATGAATCACATTTTAAAGCGTGTGCGAATTATCAGAAGTTTCAAAATAAAAAAAAAACTTAAACTTTATCTCATTTTTTTCTTACTTTTTATTTGTGACAGAAAGAGAGAAGAAAGAAGAAAAGAAAATCATTGCAGATGCGCACTGACACCATTGAACCAGAATAACTTTATGTACATTTTAAGACTCATTTCTAGATGTGTGAACATATTGGAATGCAGATTTGTTTTGGTACAGTACCTTTGAAAAAGACTATCTTGTGGTCCCCAGGTCTCTCATACACAGCATCCACACTATCAAGGTTGGTTGGGAGGCCCCTCCAGAAGCGATGGATCTGAGCAGGACGCAGAGACACCAGGTGCTTCTCTCGTGTTAGTCTCCAGAAGTACTTTCCTAAGAGGAACAGAGCAGTTTGGAAGATCAGCATTATTTATGCTGATGACTGGGCAGCTGTGGCTCAAGAGGTGGAGTGGGTCATCAACTAATTGGAAGATGAGTGGTTCGATCCCTGGCTTCACTATCCTGCATGTCGCAGTATCCTTGAGCAAGAAACTGAATCCTAAATTGCTCCAGGTGGCTGTTCCAGCGGTGTGTGGGTGAGTTAAAAAAACTGGCACCTCGTACGGTAGCCTGGGCCACCAGTGTATGAATGAATGTGAATGGGTGAATATGACTCGTATAAAAAGTGCTTTGAGTGGTCGGATGACTAGAAAGGCACTATATAAGTGCAATTACCATTTACCATAACTGTTATTAGGGCCCGAGCACAAAAATGCCAGGGCCCAACACTCCCTGCCACTTAAAGTACGAGGAAGCTATTGTTTCTGCACAGATCATTATTATTATGATGCCGTGGAATTGCATTTTTGAAGGAGCTTAGGATGGTTGAAAACTCATGAAATTGGCATGCACATCAAAACTGTTAAAAGTTCTGCAGTGATTGGACTCGGGCATGGCCAGCTGGCACCATAGTGCCCCCAAACACATGCCAGGAATGGGATAAAGTTCCTTTGATGTTCATGAAATTTGAGTGGATCATTGTTATAATCTTTGAGAGCATCTGAAATTTTTCGCCTGACAGGAAGTCAGCCATCTTTGATTTTCTCTGTTGATTTTCAGTTTACTAATACATTTGGGGATTTAAAAGGATAGTGCACCCAAAAATGAAAATTCAGCCATTATCTACTCACCCATACGCCGAGGGAGGCTCGGGTGAAGTTTTAGAGTCCTCACAACACTTGCAGATCCAAACATCCAAAAACACAAAACAAAACCACAAAATATCTCCATACTGCTCGTCCGTAGTGATCCAAGTGTCCTGAAGCCCCGACATAAAAAGTTGTTTGGAAAAACGTCATTTGAACTCTGTTTTTTTTGCAAGCCCGCACATGTGAATGCAGTGCCCAGAGAGGCAGTTGGAGCTGCAGGCTACAATGAGGTTAAAAACAGAGTTCAAATGACGTTTTTCCAAACAACTTTTTATGTCAGGGATTCAGGACACTTGGATCACTACGGATGAGCAGTATGGAGATATTTTGTGGTTTCAATTATGTGTTTTTGGACATTTGAATCTGGGGCGCCATAAGCCTCCATTAGGTGGAGTTTTGTTGCTACCTCCTCTCCCCTTGGATCTCCACAAATGATGTGAGGACTCTAAAATTTCACCTGAGCCTCCATCGGCATATGGGTGAGTAGATAATGGCTGAATTTTCATTTTTGGGTGCACTATCCCTTTAAGGATGCACAAAACCTCATGAAACTTTTCACACATATTCCAACTCTTAATTACTTAATTGACATAATTGGGCTTGGGCGTGGCACTGGCTCTATAACCTTCATTTTATCTTGAGTGTATTTTTGACACTTTTTGAAAACCCCCAAAACATGGGGCACATATGAATACCTGTGAACTTTATGTGAATATACAGCAATTGCTATCATCTTCAAGAGTATATGAAAATTTTGTAATATTTTTGTCTAATAGGAAGTCAGCCATCTTTGATTTTGTGCTTTAATTTTCATTTTACAAACACATGTAGGGACTTTAGGATGCACAGAAACTCACAAAACTTTTCACGCATGTTCCAACTCATAATTTCTTGGATTTGGTGATATAATTGGGCTTGGGTGAGGCACTGGATCTATAGCGCCCCCATCCTACTTTTTATCCTTAAGCAAATTTTCAACGGCCTTGCTATTCTTGAAAACCCTAGAAAACATGTGGATACCTGTTGCTGCTCAAGTCCTCTCTATGATCAAGAAAATGAATCACATCAGGCAAGTAATGAGGTGTTCACAGTGGCTTACTGTCTCTCAGAGAATCAACTTCAAAACATTACTGTTGGTTAATAAAGCACCAAATGGTTTAAGGTCTAAGTTCTCATCAAGGCTGAAGACTTTTTTCTGTTTGCAGCTGCCTTTTAAAAATCAAATATTTATTATTATTTATTATATAAATAATATAATAATAATATTTATTAATTTCTTACACTGCACTGTAACTTTCATTTCTGTATTTTATACCTGTCACAGTCTTGTGTTTATTTTCTACTTTCTTTCTCCTTAATGGCATTTTTATTTGTATTTAAACATCCTTTCATAACTTGTTCCTTTGCACTTTGTCTCAATGCTTTTGGTAGTTTATGTAAAGCACTTTAATTTGCCTTGTAGCCAACATGTGCTGTATAAATGAGCTTGCCTTGACATAGCGCCCCCTAATGTGGGGAAGGCTATAGTTCGGATAAAGTTGCTCTGATATTCAGAAAATTTGGTGGCCACGCTGGCCATCATCCTGCCTGTATACTAGGGGTGTAACGGTACACAAAAATCTCGGTTCGGTACGTACCTCGGTACACAAGTCATGGTTCGTTTTTTTTTCGGTACAGTAATGAAAAAAATAGACAACTATTAAATATCTTTGACTTATTGGTAACCTTATTAAAACATACCACCACAGCAGTTAACTCTTTTTACCCAATGTTTGAATGAAACAAATATATATAAAATCCTGCTTTTTCACATTGTTTGAATGAAAATAGAAATATAAAAGTGAAAAATAAAATCCTGCTTTTTTTTAACACATTTTTTGAATGAAAAATATAAATATAAATTTCTGCTTTAACAGTTTTACTCAATTAAAATAAAAAGTATAGTGCAGCTGGTCAGCTTTAAAGCCTGCTCAGATTCAGTTTTACTAGGAACTTACTTAGCTTTCCCACTTTGTTAAAGTGCAGTAAACAAAACATGCTTATATCTAAAGTGCAGCTTAAACAATTTTACTCAACTCCAATGGCGTTGGTTATTTCTTTAGTGCAATGGTCAGGGAAACACTCTCTCTTTTTAAACAACGACGATATCGTAGTTTGCACCAGATTGCTTTTTCTAGTCGTGCCGGTTAATGTTCAAACTCGGGTGGTGTCGCTTTAGATGTGTTAGCATCTTAGACGTGTTTCCAAGTACATACCCGACCGCTGTTCTGCAGTGTCGGCACACTGCTTTTGTCTTGTCCACTTGTTTATTTCCATCTTCGTATTTTACCCTGAAACCAAAGTAGGGATGCACCGAAATGAAAATTTGTGGCCGAAGCCGAAGCCGAATATTATTAAACGCCACAAATAATGCCGAATAATATCATTGTTCAGTTGTTCATTAGTTTTTGCAGATGAACTCCCTCCAGATTAGTGTTGTCAGGGTACCAAAAATGGGACCCACTGTGTGATACCAATGAAAATATCATGGTTATGAGTAGTATCACGATACCACAGCGAAAATGAGGCAGATGTGCCTTTTGTCATTTATGAAAAGATAAATCACTTTTCTATAATACATCAATGATATTTCAGTGGAATAAATTACTTACTGACTTATTCATACTTCAAAAACAGCATCAATAAGTGATGAACATAGGGGGGATCAAGATAAAATAAATAAATAAAATAAAAATCAACCAGCCACCCTCCTCCCCTGACAGTCCCTTCATAAGTAATGAACAGTCCCTAAAGTGCGGCGAGGTTTTTGGGCCGTTACTGCCAGAAAGAGAGAAATGTGAAATGCTCGTTTCTCCTCTGACACATCACATACCTGTGTTTGGCTGGCTCAGCTGTTCAGGTACTTCTGGGCAGTCATGACACCAAGAAGAGGATATTATTGGAACCGACTTCTCCGTTGCCCGGTAAGCCGATGGCCGCCGTATTTGACAAGAATACATTAACGTTACTGTCTGTGTCTGTGACCCCCGTTCAACCCACAACCGATGGGATTCGCTTTTCATTTCTGCTGCTGGTTGAAATCTGTAGGCTGCTTGCACAGCGTGCTGAATGATTTAAGCCTATTTTGCTCACTCAAAACTATTTTTAGTCGCAAATGCGAGTGCCGTGACAGGCAGTTCGCCACACTGCCGACATTTTATTCTGCCCGTCACGGCACGCTGTTTGATTGCGTTATCAAAACGCTGCTATTATTCGGCCATGCTTTTAACTTATTCCACCGAATACCGAATGTTTGTTTTTTGCAATATTCGGCTGAATGTATTCGGTTACCGGTTTAAATGGTTCGGCTCGCAAAAATGGAATTAAAATAAAACAAAATAAAATAAAATAATATCCTGCGCCCAATAATTCGGTACAGGGTCGTGCCGAACCGAAAGTCTCGTACCGAAAGGTTCGACACAAATACATGTACCGTTACGGCCCTACTGTGTACCTGATGTGTGAGAAGGTGCGAGGGCCTCTTCATCACTGCTTGGAGCTTTAATTATTTTTATTCTAAATGCAGTCCCTGAGGGAAATCTTGAAACATATTTATGCAAATGTAAATGAATATAATAGAGATTAACAGATCAGTTTGCACTGTGAATGTAAAAGTCAAATTTCAAGGCTGACAAGTTGGGTTGTTTTGAACTTTCCGTCTTTTGTGTATCACAAAAAGTTACAAATTCTTTTTTTAACAGTGTCATTCAAAAGGCTTTTTCCTTTCAACTGCAATGTGTCTATTGTGATCTGTACTTTTAGCAGAGTTTACCCATGTGGTGACATTTTAGAACAGCTCCAAGGCCGACTAAAAAATGAAGGTTTAACACTCTTTCAAAATTCATAATGCTGTGCTCATAACAACCAAAATATAACAGGCTGAGTCATGTCTCTCCAGCATTAGGCCTGGTTAAACATGTGTATGCAGGCCGACTCTATCCCATATGTTGCAGGCTGACTGGAGCTGTGAGCTAAATCTACATTTTATTCAATTCCCACATTTGAAAGAAAACATTGATATGGCAAAATGGCTGCAACAATCATCGCTAAACTTTTAATGTCATCCTCCGTAAATGATTAATAAAGGTTTAGAAAATGTCAGTTAAAGTTCAGCATGCTTTGCTTTGCAACACCACTTGCGCTGCTGAAGGTATGCAAGTCTGTTTCTTGTTTTTGCTGTCAGTGGGAGGCTAGAGGTCATTCCTCCAGAGGGCAAGCATGAAAGCCTGATGTAATTTTTGGACTGCAGTCTCTCAGCAGGGCTCAACCAGCTCAGTTGGGCGTCCGCATCCAACCCCACTCTTTCATCCTCATCCTCTTTCCTTTTCTCTCTCCTTTTTTTTTTTTTTTTTTAATTTGCTTCTATTTCCGCTCATTTAGCTAATTTCTTTTCATTTTTCCCACGCAGCTCTGTAGCTTTGCTTCTGTCTCTCTCCCTTTGTGACTTCGTACCTTTGAAAAAGAAGGCCTCCCCTCGTATCTGGGCCACTGCATCAAAGTGACTGGTGCATCTGTCTGGGGCATCTCGCGCCGGCCTGAGAGAGATGTGAGGGAAGTAGGAGGAGAGAACATTGTGAAAAGAGGGGGAAAAAAGAAGCTCTTATGTTAAACTGGACAGTTTAAATCTTTGAATGGTGCTGACAATAATGTTTCTGTGCTCTGAGGTACCGATCATTTAAAATGGATTACTCCATGTCTATATAAGGGACGTTTATTTGCCAAAAAATCATCAATACTGCTTTAAATTAGATATTTTGTGATCCCTTTCAAGATCCTTTTACGCATCAAACTTTTATTCACACATTTCTTTTCACCCAGTTGTGATGGAGCATGAATCAATGAAACCAGGCTAAACAATAGAGGAGATGCTATCAGGCTGACACAGCGAGGTCCCTTGGTGTGTTTATCCCCGGGGTTTTTTAAGTGATTTAAAGCACTGACGTGGCCGGCCTGCCAATGATGAAGCCATTAGCACCACGGGTCTGAGAGTGGGAGCCCGCCAGGCCTTATATTACCAACAAAGGTCTCTATTCAGAGCTCTATTAACACTACACCACTGCCTAGTGGTCAGCGTTGGTGCCCTTGTCAGGCCTAATCCAGCTTTTTCACGCATCATGACCTGATGGAGTCAGAGGGAAATGATTAATGACGGCAGTGAAAGTCCGAAAGCGGAGGGGAAAAGATGATTAAATATCCACAACTGCCTGTTTAGCTTCACCTTTCTTCTTAGTGCTGCCTTACTGTTTACTGTAGTGTGTGTGTGAGCGTGTGTGTGTTCTCTGAAACTAATTTGAATGCAGCCCCTCAGAATAAAAGCATTTTTGTGAAGTCTTTCTTTGGATCTCGCGGGGGCTACTTTAAGGTTAGTGCTTGGTCTATTGTGTGAGTGTGTGTGCGTACACTCAAAATACATAAATGGACAAAATTAAGCCTAATTATCCTTGATAATCTGAAAAAACTACAGGCTGATAGCTGCCCAACTTGCTTTAGGGAATTACTTAATTAGACGGGCAGGCTCCCAAGCTCACTCTCGGCCTCTTTGCTAATTTGCTTTGTTGGCACCTTATGACTTCATATCAAGCACCAAAAATTTTTTTTTATTTATTTATTATTTTTTTTTTTTTACAATAAATGTTGAGTATTCCCACGTGGATTCATTACATTGTTTATCAGTGGAAGTGTGCAGGGAAGAAAAGTAAGAAAATTAAAAAACAATCACAATATAATTATGCTCATGTACAGGGAACCATCAGAAAAATAGAAATCTCAGTATAATGACATTCCATACAGTTACCCTGCAATAAATACCACCTGTGTGAAGCCTATTAAGAGTGTAGTGTTCTTATGGAAGGAGCTGAATCTCTATTATTGCCCTAACTTTAATGAAGTCACCCTTTTATGGCTGTGAAAACATGCCTAGTGAAGGACTTTATATCAGCGCGAAACAGGAAAACATGTACATTAAAACTGTTTATGTGATTTTTGCAGAAGTTTCCGAGCATGTCCACCTGTGCAAACTGAAGCCCCATCGAAGAGCAGCACTTGCCCTTGTAAGATGTGTCCTGAGTCCACTGTGGAGCGAGTGTCACTTTCGGTGCCAAAATTGCACCGTGCCATTCCATCCTATTTTGATTGACACTTCTCTGTGCTGCACTCCTCAGGACATTACAGCCCAGGCAGTGTTGTGTTGAATGGGATTTACAGGATGAGTAAAGGCTGGAAAACATCAGCTTTCACAAAAAGTGGTGACTTTGGTGATGCAAGATCACTACCATTTGATCTGGGTACAAGCGTATGGTGAAAGATTCCGGGTAAGGGACATCACTTTGTGTTGAGAAGTGGTGGGGACGTAAGAGTTCAGACGATGGAGGGGAATGTACGAGGTCAGACTAGATATTTACGCAGGTTGGGAAAAAAGGCACATCCAAAGAGCATAGCCTGGGCTACTATCAAGGGCATAGGTTTTGTTTCAACGTTGGTAAGGGGGGACTCATTAAGTTGGGGGTCTGGGGGATCCTCCTCCAGGAAATTAAGAACTTCATTTCGTGCATTCTAGTGAATTTTTATGCACCAAATTATGGTGGAAATGCATTTATTTAAAGGAGAAACAAATTTAGGGTTCAGATTCAGGGGTGGCCGATATGGCCCTAGAATAATATCTTGATATTTCAGGGTATTTTTGTAATAACAATATTCTTGACAATATGACAAATTAGTAAAAAGATATTTTAGCATTTATTTAAGAACAAAACGGGGAGTTTGCTTCAAATATTCAGTACAAACAAAACAAAAATGATCTAATTTCTTTAGTTTGTGAACAACAACAGTAACTCAGAGTGAGATTCAGATTCTGTTACAATATTAATAGTTTAACAAAATAAAATCTACACAAATTACATTTAAACAGCTCCAGAATACAAAAAAATGTCCCCTGGGATCTATATATATAAATCAACAGGTGATTTCCTTCTTTTAGCAAAATCCTAAATGACTGAGTTGGGTTTTTTCCCACCTGGACCTTTATGCTCTGCCATTTCTCCTCCAATCATCACACTGTAACCTGTGACAGGCTGTTATGAAACCACAACTATCGCACGTTCACATATATGTAGTTATTTGTCAAGTCGGGAGCAGCATATAGGTATACATTACCAAAGGTTTATGACAAAATCACTTGATGATACAGAGAGAGGAGAGGGAGAGACGCTGTGCTGCTGCCAGAGGAGCCGCTGAATGAGTTCCCTCTGAGTGGTAACTCTCTAAAAGAGTCTGAGAAGTCCGGGGCTGTTCATAAAACATTCAGGACGCCACAGTTTATTCCACACTACTGAAGCTGCTCCTCTTTTTGGAACCATCGAGCGGTCGGTAATAATTTCACTTTCAGCCATGCTTGTTGTTGCCGTAGGTAACGGTATGACGTCAATATGTCAACAAGTCAAAATATCCCAAGTATCACAGTATGAATTTTTCATATGATATTCAAAATTATACCAGTATTATCGTGAACGAGATGATATGGAACACCCCTACAGGTAACAGATTTGAAATATAAAACATAATGGAATATAATGCAGGAACATTTGACTTTTTTTCCCTTCAACAACAAACACATGTGGTTATGTTTTGCCAGCACATGCACGGGGTTAGGTTTAGGAAAAAAGAGCAGGCTTTGGCTTTATAATCTCACGGGAAGTGAACACCGGCCTCCCTGGTGAAAGTCATGGTTACTGGACTTGATGATGTCATCCCGCCACATTTTCCCTTGACACTGTTGGGCACCATTAAACAGTACAGGCAACTGACTGTGTATCATGCCAACGTGAAAGGACAGCTTTTTGCGGCTGTGTCTGATGCCAGAATTCACTGACCAAGCGCCAGATTTCGACGGCGTCAGCGTGAGACCACAATGGTAGGCTAGAAGGGATTTTTTTTTAAATTTACAGAATTTCTTTTTGGATAATGCTCATTTGTTTCTTCTATATTTCCAATGCAATGTGTGTTTCCTTATTGTGCAAATAACCTAACCTGGAAATCCAGATGCCCCGCCCCTAGCAAATTTGAATATGCTCTGCACGGGGATCTGGCTCTGATGAGCAGAGCCCGCTGAATCGCCATCAGGCCAATCTAAGCATTCTTAGTTGTAAGTCAATATTTCTTGGTGCAAGCTATTTTTCATTCTCAATAAATGATGCTTTAAAAAGTGATAGAAACAAATGCCCCCAGTGTAAGTGACACCTATGATTGCAACTATGTTAATGTATTCTACTTACAGGAGAGCAGATCTGTTTTCAGGCAAGTCCAGCAGGACAGGAGGTTCAGCTGTCTGGGAGGGGTCGCCTGGTCGGTTTGTGTGGGACACTGAGTCTCTGACACCTAGGGAGACGACACATGTCAACTTGAATATAAAACATATGTAATAATAATATTCTTTTGATTCTTGTTTGATTCTATTTCATCATGTCACAACATGCCACATACTGTGTGTAATCATCCCCTCCTTTGTGTTGCTGTAATTTCTTTGTTCCATCATATACTTCACTCTTCTCTATTCTATTTCCTCACACTGCCATATCTCTCCTACAGTGAATAGTGTGATAAGGTCATATGCCATAACGAGCTCCAATTAACTCCATCCACGTTTTCATTAAATCAATAACCTTCCTCTACAGAGTTCATCATCTGCTGCTTCCTGCTTGGGGAGGCCTCTGTATCTTCACTCTGCTGAGCTGTCACCAGCAAACGGCTGCTTCCACCACTGCAGCGGGAAACATACATAATTACAGCAGAGGCTCTCGAGTCGTGGTCAGTGGAGAAGAGACGGCTTCTCTGAAGGCAGCAGTGTATGTTTCCACAATGTTTTCACACACACACACACACACACACACTCGGAGATATCACAACACTGATCATCTGACGCTGGGGAAGAGGCAGAAACACCTCAGGGACTCAAATGAACAGCTAATTTAGACGGCATGTGGTGTAGCTTTAATTCCATGTTCATGATGATATGCTGCTGTACACAATTAAGGAAACTATATATCCAGCAGATAATGACACAGGCTTGGTGAAGTATTTGAAAAAATAACCAAAAGAGGCCGACTGCAAAAAATTCAACAGTGACTTCCCTTTCTAATCACATGGCCACTTTGTTTCATTTCCCGACAGCATCTTCCCCACTACCAGTCAATTACTGAAATACCATTTTTCACATGCGTGCACTTTTTGTAACACTCGAGGCAGAATTATTAATGGAAACTCTGATGGAAATGCAACTAATTTAATCCCCGCCTCTCTTCTCTTTCACACACAACACACGCATAACGACATGTTTCCTCGTACCGTAGAGCTGCCAGACGCGGACCTTGTCTTCGTACGGAAGGTCATATTTAAGAGGGTCCCCCACAGGACCCTGGTAGTATGGTCTCATGATGGACTCCATGGCTGAGGTGTGGACCAGGCCGATGGCGTGACCGAACTCATGGACTGCAACCGCGAACAGATCCATTCCATGAGAGTCTGAAGGAGACAGAGAGCGATCGTTAAACAAATAACTGTTCACATTATGGTAAAGCATTAGACGAGGAAAGCAAACACAATCCAAAGGTCAAAGGATATAGGCCTTAGGGAGGGGAAAAATTGATAAACCACAGTATTGGGATATTTACAAGGCAATATTGTACCAGTATACAAATGCCAAGTATGATTTTTTTTACTATATAAATGATAAATATTGCAAGTACAAATTACCCTTTTGGTACCCTACTAGAACAATAAAAACAACTGCAAGAGAGATTTTGCTGCAATAAAAATGATTTAAGTGAGCTGAAAACAGAATGAAAACTTTATTTTATTACATAAAACAAAGGTTTTTAAATGTCATATTTTTACTGTTTTAATTTCACTTTTTACTATACACTTTGTTCCTGTTTTTATAGGCTCTTTTTTTCTTATCTTGCACTGAAGAGTTGCATTCAATTTCAATGTACAGTGACAATAGGATATTCTATTCTAGCATGTTCTATGTTGACAAAGTTTTCTTGAGATTTTCTTGGCTTGACATGCAGCAAAGGGCTATGAGTTAGAATTGAACCTGTGGCCGTTGTGGCAAGGACAGGACCTTTGTACATGGGGTGCCTGCTCAACCAGGTGAGCTAAATGGGTGCTCCATGTCATGGTTGTTTTATTCTTAACTTTCTTTACGAAATTCAGAATGCTACCTGGATAAAAATGGGCAGTAAATGTTCATTCTAAATTTTCTAATAATTCTATAATAAACAGTATAGATTAGGGTTGGGTTATGTTTACCAAACTGACATATGACGATGCCTACAGTAGCCCCTTTTACACTGCCAGATTTCCAGATTTTGGCACATTTTGCTGGCAAGCTGCGAGCGTTTATACACACAGAACCGGATGGGCGAGTTGATCCGGGGTAGTCATATTGGCAGAACCCTTTTAGTTTAAACAGACCAAGGCGGCCTTTCGCAACGGGAGGGGCTGTTGGAGGAGCTGTTGATGACACCGCACGTGCGAGCCACTGGCAGTGGATAAACAGGAAACAGCTGATAGCAGGAATTAGCGAGCAGCTAGTAGCAAGAGGGAAATGCAAACCTGAAAGACTCTGTGAAGATGAGCAACTGGGGAGACCAGGAATTGTGCGCCCTCCTTGTCCTCACAAACCAAGAGGCCATTAACCGTCAAATGACAGGGACGGTGAAAGACGGGTTGATTTACGAGAGCCACGGCTTCCCTCCCACGTCACTGTTTACGTCACATGCTGAGCTACACGTTTTGTTACTTGCTCACGCCCCCCATTGACCTGAAAGAGGCGCATTCTGTATCAACAAAAGTAGGTAGGCGGCATTTTGCTGCACTCCCCGATTTTGTTTTTATACTGCCAATGCTGAAAAAAGACTGATTGGGCTTTCCTGCAAATTTGCACAATTCCTATCTAACAAGGGCTATTGTATTGGACGGAGATATCGTTGTTGGGGGAGGGGGACAAAAAGACATGCCTTAATCAACCACCTAAACTTGACCCAGGAGCCACCAGCTTTGCACAGAGTTTGGCAAGCGAGCATTTCATGTATGTAGCTCCTTATAAGTGGGAACCTTGTACAGAAGGACTTAAACTTGCACTCTTTGGTTCCTCTCTGCCGTTTCAAAGCACTGTTGCGGGATTTTTGTACAAAATCTTCTATATGCCAATGTCACGGTGTGTCTTGGCTGATCTTTGTAATCATGCCTTTTTTTTTGCATTTTTATTGTTCATTTCAGTAAATATTAACATACTTTTTGGCTTTTCTTTGTAGTAATCTTATTTTGTGTTTTATATTGCCAGTTTTAGAGCTGTACATTTTTTATTCTGTATTTTTGTTCTGTGTTGTCTGTCTGTAACTTATGGTGCTGCCTGTCTTGGACAGGACACTCTTGAAAAATCTTAATCTCGAGAGGTTTTTCTGGTTAAATAACGGTTAAATAAATAAATTAATCATCATAGCACAATTGTCAGGAGGACTAAAGACTGAGACAAGGACAGAGCATAATGGCGTTTGTGTCTGTGTGTGCGCAAAAGAGAGGTTAAGAGGAGGTAAATTATACACACTATGTTTCTATAATTTATTAATAACTCACTCCGGACACTGCTTTGTCAATTTTTGACCCACCTGCTGAAATGCGTGATGTTTAAATACAGGGAGTATAAAAAAACAGACAAAGACACAAACGTCAGACAGCCCAGCGGATGTGAGCAAATCTGGTGACAACTTCACGATGATAGCCACAAACCTTATCGCTAAAAAATGTTCCACTTTGCCCATGTGGCAGCGTACATATCATCTGATAGATAAATCAGAGTTGGTACTTTTTAAACGTGCAATGAATACTGTTAGTGCCACCACAAACCCACGTCCTGGTCTTTAAATGCTGATGTTGTGCTCAGTGGTCAATGACCGACAACCATTGCTGACAATGGCATTGTCCATTGGCCTAACCCTGATACAGACTACCTACACCTCTTTCATAATGAGGCAACATCCTGAGAAATATCTCGAGAAACCTGTTCCCAAACAATGTGGATACTGCTCAGCATTGCATGAGGGGGTGAACATAAGTTACGACTGTGACTGTTAGTTACAGTGTAATTTAGAGACATAAGATGAAGATGTGTTGTAGTTTTTCTAATTCTAAAAGTGTGATACCCATCAGATTCTACTGGCTTTTGGCTATGTGTGGGAAACTAGTTGTAGATTCCGGTAATGTGCGAATGGATTACGGATTACTGGTAGCGCGCTTTTTATCCACAACCCATAGTGTGGTTCAAATGGTCAAACACATTGAATGCATTGTTCAATGCATTAAGAGTTTGTGTATGAACAGAGCATGAATAGATGTTTTGTAAATGGCTTAGGAAGGGCCCAGTGGAGAGTTTCACCAATGTGACCAATGTCCTAAGTTGACCCAGTCAAACCCCTGTACAGGTATTCTATCCTTTCTCAGCTCATCTGCTTATGGTGCAAATTAAGAGGCGTGACAGACAGCTCAGGAGGCTTTGAGTGCTGTTAGGCATGTGGTGTAGTGAGATAACTATGGTGAAATGGCCTGAGTCCCTCGGCTGGCAATCAAAACCCGAGTGTGGAGAGACACCTGAAGAGGCTGCAGGCTATTAAAGCATCTTTTCCTCTATTTTCAGCGAGGAGAAGAAAAGAAAAAGCCTCCCAAACTCTTTGTCTGACTCTGCCAAGCAAGACAAAACCTGGGGCTCGGAGATTTTGATTTGCAAAAATATGGAGAGCTAGCGTGTCAGGCCAAGCTAGCTTAGAGTTCCTTGGTGGCTAGGCTGAAGTCTGCATTCAGTTAACCTAAGGTTGGCCTCGGCTCGGGACGTGCGCTCGTGCTTACAGTACCCAACTGGGGTATTCAGAAGGCAAATGCCAACTCTAATCTACAGGAGCACATGGTGCAGAGAGGAAAGGTGGACAAAAGGAAGGCGAGAGAGAGAGAGAGAACAGGGGCTCAGAACAGAGTATGTACCATGTCATCATATTCACGGTCCATGGGAGGTTGACAGAATGAACGTAATGCCTGTGGACAAAGTAGGAGCGGAGAGAATTGGGAGGATGAACCAGATTCATTTAGGAAAGCAGAGAGAGAGATAGAGAAACAGAGAGGACTTTTGTGTAGCTGTACAGACTATTGAATTCTCTCATATTCTGGGGTTCCTATCTTTGTTCTCCTGGATTCACCACTGAGCCATTACATAGGTTTATATCAACCTAAATGATTTCATTACAGGATGCTGAAGATGGGCATTACTCAATTTAGACCTTTGAACTCTTCCAGTCGTCCATTCCTTCAATCCTCAAAAACCTGGATCACAGGATACACTGACTTTGATCTTAGAGGACCTTTGAAAGACATATGCCTGGTTACCTCAAAAATATCTCACACCCTGCAGTGGCCCTGAAGTTTGCCTACAGGGCCGACATGTTTGTGGAAGACTCAGTCAACATGAATCTGTGGTAACTTTGACAGCCTGAGATATTATATAAGGATAATGTTTTAAGACCTAACACCTTCATTCCACAACATCAGCTGCTCTTTTTCAACAATATTTGGTGGAAAACGTGCATGCAGGCTAAAATTCAACCTTACTGTTCTGTCAGGAGATGCAGTGACTTAAACCAATGATGAGTAAGAAAAATAATAATGTTACATGTAATTTGTTAAGCTATGAGTAGAGGAAAAAAGTGAGCCTGCAGGCATGCTCTGTTTACATGGCAACTCGCGCGAGACTGGAGACATGCAGAGATGTTCTTGTTATCGAGTCTCGCAAGTTGCCGGCTAACTGACCACGGTGAGAAATGATGCTATAAAAGTGAAGTAAATTACGTCTTTTCAAGTCAATTTTGCATGCTGCGGCTTCAGGGCACTTGGATTATGATGGACAAGCCGTTCTGACATTTTTTAAATGCATTAGTGGAGTTTTATTACATTTTCAAATTGATTTTGGATGTGGGTTCCATGCACTTTAAGTGTATGGAAAAATCCGGCTAGCTGTTATCCTTCGATATCCCGAACGAGTTTTGTGGATTAAAAAACTACACTGGACTTCTTGTCGGCATGAGGGTGAGTAAGTACTGTCTGTATTTTCATTCTGAAGTGGTCATTTCCTTTAAGTTTAAGACTAAGTGTTCAACATTTAAAGGCACTGTATGTAAGAATGTGGCCAAAACGGTTACTGCTGCTACAAAATACTGCTGCGAGTCATGTCCGCCCCCGCTCCCCTACAGATTCGAGGTTGCTGACAGCGGCACGCTGGAGACTGATTTGTTTGCCCACAGGCGGCTGCCATGGTAGGGCCGCGTCACCGCGTCCTTGATCTTCTGTTTTCCAGTGGACTGTTCGAGCAAGTCCGGCTTCTCTGCTGCTAACGCTGCTGCCAGGATACAGCTGAGGAGGAGCCGGCTGCCAATGCTATGTACCGGGACACTGCTAATGCTGCTTGCCGTGCTGCTGTAGCTCAGTCGTAACTGTAACTGATGCTGAGACTCTACTGACTGCCTGACTGGTAGATGGCGGTGGGTGGCGCAACAGGCCAAAACACAAATTCAAAACATAAACATGATTTGCAGACTGCAAAAATTTTTTTTAGATGCAAATATTCTGGCTGTACTATTGTTGTCGGTGAGATCAGTATGTTATATGAACATTATTCCTTAGTCTCTGTGACATATTAGGATGATTTTACAACTATTTGCTTTAGATTTCTTACATATAGCTCCTTTAATCATACGAACCTATCTGGGTTACATATTAGTAAGCTAACCTTGGCTTTGTTCGTTCTGTAACCTACGTAACAGATATACCAAGTAGTTACACGGTGTAGCCCAAATATTTATTAAAATGAATCTCTACATAAGAATTATGTGTATAGTGACCCTCAAACACTTACCTTATAGTCAATTTGCATTCATTAAGACAACATGACACAACAAAACTCGGTAACAGGACACTAATCTAAAGGTTTTTAGTTCCTAGAAAGTAAAATCTTCCTTTGGGGTCACTCTTACTCAGTCATCAAGAAGACTCATCAGATGGGATGATGATTCATGCAGCAGCTGAGGACATACAGCTGGCCAATGACGGTGGTGTGGCCCACGGCCAACATCCAGTCCACCATTATGCAAAACATTGCTCTCACGGGAAAAGACCAGACCAGACAAATTATTGAATAACCAGAGATCATTGCCAACAACTTCCTCTATCTCCAAAATATCTGCCACTCCAGACCCAAGGAGCCTGCATCCAACATCATTACCAACTTCCTCCAATGCACATCATCCAAACTCTTCCTTCCAGGAAACAACTCGGTACAATTGGAGCCAAAAGAGCCAGGCACAAAAACAGCTTCTTCCCCCGAGCAGTGCTCCTCATCAATACACCTGCTTTCCCCCAAACTGGTAAACAGAGTGGACAACAGCAACTTAATATATAACAGCAGCTGCTGTCTCTGTGGCAACATACATTGTCCCTAATCAGGTTAGAATGAAAGTTGCATTTGACACAACAATGCAGTCCTTTTTGACTTGGTTTTATTAACAATAATGTTTTCTTTTCTTGTTTTCCTCACAAACAATGGAGGTCTAGAGTTGGTAGTGGTGCTTTTACTGTATGTCTCCTTAACACAACAGCCTATATAGAGTTTAAAGTTTTATATTGTAATGATTAATTTTGGTCTGGGATCAAACTTCGTCGAACTGCACTGCAGTATCTTTTCTTGTATTTCTCATTTTGTTGTTATGGATACAATTTGAAACTCGTCAAGGTTTTCAGTGGCAATATTAGCTGTGGCAAAGACAGTCCTCCCTCCACTTCGCAATTCACATGGCAAGGACGATGTTTATTAGCCGATCAGTATACAAGCAAGTTAATGAGAAATTGGCGAAATGCAAACTGAATAATGGGCCTGGAACAACCTCATGCAACGCATAATCAGTTTATGTTGTGGTTGAGTCATTCCTCTTCAGCTCTGGCAGAATTAAGTTGACAATGATATGCTGATATACAGTTTCCCTCCCCATTGGTGGCATCAACAACTTCCTATCAGATCCACAAAACTAAACAATAAAGGTACATAAGGGCAAAGGTTTCTGTTGTACATACCTCACATCTGTTCAGAAGCTGTGTGTCCACAGTGTATCTATTGTGTCAGATCTTACACGGTATGATGAAATCACCTTGGTTTATACAGCACCCTCCGGTGCTCAAGGTAAGGATCATTTATTATGCAATGAACACAGTTCAGTCAAGTGTCTCATATATTGTGATGTGGTATGATGTAACCGGCCTCCAGTACTTGGATAAAGTTTAACAAGGACAAAGCAGCTAGCTCAAATACCTTTACATTTGATGTGGATCCTTGTAATGCCCTGGCCTTAAATTACAGCAACTTTGCTTGTGTTTATTTATCTTAAAGGTCCAGTGTGTAGGATTAAGGGGGCTATGTTGGCAGAAATGGAAGAAAGTATGATTAGGGCTGTAAAGTTCTGGGGCCAACACATTCTCACTCCGACCTCGTCACATATTGATGTGCTTGGTCATGGACTTTCCATGTCCACATGACATGCAAGGTGCCCTGGGTGTGTTGGCTGTTGACATTCTGGGACACCGTGTCAAGTTCTGCCTGTTACATGTTACTGTTACAACATACTTTTCTATTTTCACAGAAAATTTAAAGTTTACATACAGTCTCTTTCAACAAACACAGGTGGTTGGGTTAAGGCAACAAAAAACGCACGAGGTTAGGTTTAGGAAAAAAGAAAAGGGTTTTACTCTAGAATCTTACGGGACATGAACACCGCTCTCCCGGGTGAAAGTCGGTGTTTGTTGGACCCATCTACCACACCCCACTCCTCGCTTTATCTCGAGCTCGCGAGATTTCAGGCACGGTATGAGATCGCTGCTTGTTCTCACGATATTTCGGCCGCGCTTTGGAAGGCAGAGCTAAATGTAAACAAACATGGCAGCACACCGGTAAGGTAAGACAGCACATTTACATGTCATTTTCTATATGTTCTCTTACATTTATCCTAACGATATGAGGCGGTCTTTGTGGAAAAAAGCTTGTTTAGTGGACTAACTTTGCACTTGAAGATTGCCCATTCACTTACGTTTTAACAGGTCTGACGCTACTATGCGCCCCAGCTGTATCTAGGCTAACTGCTAACATGCTAACTATTATTTTTATGTCACTAGTCACTTGAAACAAATTTAGGACGATAGGAGACAGGTTGAAATAAACCGAAATTTCCCTTTAAGGTACTTCTGCCTCCATCTTAACTGCAACATGACCTAGTTTATGCATGATAAATGAACACACCCCGAGAAGAGAGTTCTACGACCAGGAGAACCTGCTGGATAGGCTTTTGATTTTACACTATAGATTTGACTGAATACATTTTTGTTTCGATTTCTTCCCTCAATCGTTTTCTGGTGTTTGGGGGATCAAATTCACTTTGTAGTATGTGCTTTCTATGATTGCATTCTTCCAGAAGTATAATCTTTTTCTCCTCTGACCAATGTCTTCTTTTCTCCTGCCATTTTTTCATTACTTACCTATAGACCCTTTCAGGGCCGATGTCACGATAATATCATTTCATTAGCTGAAGGCAAAACATGACTCTCCACCACAGGGCTGTAGGCTACATAGGAGTCTTAAAATGTCGTCTTGTTGTGTTATTAGGTGTCAGAATAGAAAGAGTCATGGCTCAAAACTTTTTATCACATAGTAGCCACCACTCCCTGTCAACTGAAACAAAGACAACTATGGTTAAATGCGATAAGACGGGATGGTACATTCAGACAATGCTTCGAATTTTTGAATGGTCAAGTTTGTGCCAGAGTGCTCTCCAGCACTCAGAATGAGTATTTCTGAATGCACCACTTGCATTATCTTCCTCCATTGTCTAAGACAAGCCAAAAGAACTTGCTAGCTATCGCTGGCTAATGTCTGTGGAGAACTGTTTTGCCTCCAGCTAAAAAACATTATATTGTTTACTAGAAGCCAACTTTGTGAGACGGTAACAGGCATCACAAGCGTGAGTCTAAGCAAACAAACAATCTCCATGTTAACTTTTACCACTGGGAAATCTTGTTCAACACAGTACGGTTTTCCCTAACTAAGGAAACCTTTTAAGGGATTCTGTGCAACTGTTCAAGTCCTCAGCTAAGGAGAAATTAAGCTTTAAGTGTTATACTTAAGGAGAAAACATAAGGTGTTTTGTGCAACTAGTCCCTGGTCAGTTGGTCAACTGTTTGGTTGTTATACTGTTGTCTGACTGAACTCTTATTGGTCAGACAATTGTTGGTGTTATTTAAATAGGACCACTTGTCCACCAAAATGTTTCTTTATCCAGCTGAAAAAATGACAGCTGTTACTGGTCAGCACTTGTATTGTCCTCTGATGATTGGGTCTTTGCTGTGTTTGGACTGCCCCTTCTCCACTGTGACTGGACGGCTGGGTACAGTGACGAGCGCAGCAGTTTACCGATTAACAATCTCAGAAGACATTCAGTCTCTAAAAAGCACCTGAAATTTCAAGTAATGTTCTCATCTTCTTGTCTTTTTAAGTTAGAATCAGTGCAATGGAAACTCAGATACACAATTGCTGCATCAGCGAATCTCAAATTCCCAATTTAAATTATAAAGTAACAGTAATGGTGTAAAAATTCAGCAAGTGCTTGAGCACAAATTTTCTGTGGTAACTAGTTGCAGGCCACCAGAGCACAATCCCTTCCTAATATCTCCTGCATGATCAGTGAGCCTTAACAGAGCTCTGTAATTACATGTTAATCCACTGGAGGTACATGAACACAGCTCAGTCATGTATTATGTAAACTTGCTGACAATGTAAGTCTGTCCACTTGCAAAGTGGTTCAAATTTAACAAGAGTGACCACTGGCAAGCTAATGAATGTGTTGCTTCTAATTTTGTCCAAACTCAGTGGATGAAAACACAAAGTTTAACAAAGACAGGAAGGAAAGGTAAACCAAGGATAAGTAGGTAAGGGTACTTTAGTGGATAAGTTTCTACACGGCAGGTACTGTCTCACTCTGCCCTCCTCTTGTCCGTACTTGTTCTAACTTTGTGGTTTGTTCATTGTCTCTGGATTCTGATCCTGTTGCTATTTTCTGCGTGCTGCTGTCCTGTTTTCTAGTCTGTTGTGCACTTTGTTACTGTCTGCTTCTGTTGCAGCCAGCATCAGTCTGGACGTGCGGCAGTATGAGTGAGACCCAGGGCAAGGGCAAGATGTGACCTGAAATGAAGGGTGGGTTTAAAGACAAAACTTTAAATTACACTTTCAGAAATGCTTTATATCACATAATGTAGCCCAGAGAGACTAAACTCTGACACTCTCCCTATATATCAGTGACTTTGCCATGTTCCTCGTTCTTTTGGAGGCTGTAACTCCTACACAACTTCCCCTATTCGCCTCTACCGTCAAAACAGAGAGAGGGACAGAGAAAGAAAAGGACAGTGACAGTAAGTTTTTCTGCTTATAACTTAACAGTCTAACTTAAGATTTAAAGGGACAGTTCACAACAAAATCCTCAGTACATATGTTTCCTCTTACCTGTAGTGCTGTTTATCAGTCTAGATTATTTTGATGGGAGTTGACGAGTGTTAAAGGTATCAGGCGTAGAGGTGTCTGCCTTCACTCAAATATAATGGAACTAGATGACACTCGGCTTGTGGTGCTTGAAGTGCCAACAAAATACATTCAAAAAACTCGACAGCAATGTCTCTTTCCAGAAATCATGATCCTGTTAATCAAGATAATCCACAGACCTTGTTGTGAGCAGTTTGATGTTGGAACTATTTTCTTTCTACTGAACAACACCTGCTAACTGTATCATTGCTCAGAAGGAAGCGTGCATCTTAGGGCTGTCCCCTAGTAGACAACCAAACGTTAGTTGACCAGAGGTCATTAGTCGAGAAGGTGAAGGACGAACCCACGGTGATATGTAAACTCATCTTCATTGGTCGACTACAAACATGACGTATCATCTGAATAGCTACATGCCCATTAGCTACTTAGCACAATCATTACTGCTTTGCCGACAGCGTCATTAACAGGCGGCTCGCTCAGTGTGTGACGTGCACTTGTAGATAAAATATAGGCCTATATTAATGAAGGTTCATTAGTACGGTTTGTATTTCTCTGTAATGTAGCACAGTGCTAACAATGTTACTGATACTATTCTTTCTCACACCTTTAACTCAGAACCATTGTGTTGGCCCGCCCAAAATATATCATTTAATAATTACATTAATATCATAAACATGCAGGCGACTAGTCGACTAATGGCCCTAAATGACGACTATTGGTCGACTAGGAAAATTCTTAGTCGGGGGGCAGCCCTAGTGCATCTACTCATGGACGAGAGGCCTGAGCTCGTGACAGCACAAGATGTAAAGTTTCATGGTGTCCTCCTTGGCTGAGCTGTGATGTTAGCTAGCTCAGTGGTGCTAGGTGAGCTAGCAGTAGATGCACACTTCCTTCTGCATGGTGTGATACAGTTGGCAGGTGTAGTTTGGTAGAAACAAAATAGTTCCTACATGAAACTACTAACAACAAGGTTGATTTTTTGGAAAGAGACATTGCTGTGGAGAGACTGTATTTTTGGCGCTTTGAGCACCACAAGCCGAATGCCATCTAGCTCCATTATATCTAAGAGAAAGCAGATATCCCTACGGCAAATATGTCCAACATTTAGCAACTCACGTCAAACAATCTAGATTGATAAACAGCACTACAGGTAAGAGGTAAAATATGTATTTTTGATTTGGGGTGAACTGTTGATTCAAAGTGAATAATGTCTAATGCGCACCTGGGGGGAAAGTGATTTGGGTCGCCCTAATGGACTGTATGTGTGTGCATGTCTTATTATCTTTTAAGAAGTTTATATTATGCTAATATAGTAGCATTAAACTACTGTTAGCGCACCATTATCTTTTTTTAATAAGTGTTTATTCTCTCTAACAGAGGAAAACATCCTCACAGACACATAAACAGCACACAATTGCAGGCAAGCCCACCAAATTAGAACACACACACACCGAAAAAATTGAATGTCATGAAAAATTCACCTGCTTAATGACACTTTTGTTTTTGTCAGGGTAATCAGTTTGCAGAAGCAGATTGCTGGCAGAGTGCTAATTAATAGAAGCAATCTGCCGCCTGTCAAAGCAAAAAGAGCACTTCCAGACCTCCACTCATTTGATCTCACCGAGATCTCTTCCTCTCAGGACTCCTAATGGACACCGGAACCATCAATCACGCAGCAGGGGTGAACTGGTCCACTAAATGTGGCGCTTAATATTCCACTATTCAGCATCATCATACACATTAGGAGATGGCCTTGGCGGACCCAGATTTTGGGTCCCGCTGAGAACAATGCAATGGGAGATGGGGGAAGGGAATTAGCAAAGGCAATTACTCAGCTACGGATTTGTGTGATAAGGTTCATTTTTCTAAAGACGATTACATAGCTCTGCAATCTGCTGAAGCACCAACATTCACTTTTTACCCTCTGGGCTGACCTAACAAGTTTACATCTTCTCAAGGGATTAGCATGCTTTTGAAAAAAGTTGCTAAGAACAACAATTTATGAATCTGATAGCTTTGTGGGAGCAGAGCTGAGTCGGGCAGGACTTAACGTCTGCCGCGCTTACAGGCAGAACCACACGTAGAAGCAGCGATACTGACATCAACTATGCCTTGGAGACGAGTTGATGATGCTGGGGGAGGATGTTGTGAGATAGCAGCAAGGTGAGGCTGGCAGAGTGTGACTTGAAGAAATTAAGAGTTGTTTAATTAACTTTTTTTCCCCCCTACGCCTCAGTGCACCAGTCTGGCAGCCTCAGAGTGGGAGAGAAGGCAAACTCAACGGCTTAACAAAGCGTTATAATCCAGAGGTGAGCTGAACACTCCCAACACCCCAGAAGAAGAGAGAATTCTACCAGGTCTGTGGCTATCTTTGGGGAGCTGATTAAAGACATTTGGGGAGAGTTTTTGTCTTCAGAAGATTTAACAGTTCAAAATAGCAGTCTGTGCTTGCTTTACAGATGAAAAAGTCTGATGCAGTGGAATTTTCAACCCTTGAGGGGATTCATCACCGTGGAAGAAAGAAACATCACTGAAAACAGTCCAACCAGGTATGATTCACACAATCGACCCATATTTTCTCTCCCATCGAAGGGCACTTTGCTCTGCTAACACAATGAAGTACCATCATCTTTAAGTCTCCACGAATTAGAAATGCCAGGCAATATCAACTCTTTAGAATTAGCACTTAAAAGCATATTAAGGGTAATAAGCGTTTATACTGTGGGTTTAGTTTGACTTATTTCAGTGGTTTAATCATCAGTACAGATGTCTTTAAAGAATGTATTTTGTATTTTTCAACCTAGACCCAATTTTCCATGTTTTTGTGGATAAATAACTGATGGGAACAACCATTCTTGGAACTGGCTCACTAATGAGTGATAGCACTGCAGCCAGAAAAGGCAAAACAGGCAGCAGTGTAACCACTTGGGGCAATCATTTGATGTCAATTTACGTCTACTAGAGCCCCGTTTCCTCCAAACACTTTCGGTATGGTACCTTTGGAGCCAACAGTAACCCTTCAGACATGGTACCTAGACCCTGGTGTTTCCACTGCAAACCGTACTCTTTCATGTGGGTGGGGTTGTTGTCACTCACTGCTCCGTCCAGCACTCACTGTATTTCCTCATTAGTGTTGCTGTAGTCCACAGGAACAACACTCTGCAACGCTTTTTTTTTTTTGTCCGAGTGAAGACTGGGATATATGCTTCAAGAGGCAGCAAAACATCCTTTCATTTTATAGTTACAGTTTACTAATAAAAGTCTCCACAGTATGAACAGTGGTTACATGAGCCTAAAACCAGCCACAACTCTGAGCAGAGTGACCGTCCGCTATTGACCAATCAACAGACTGCAGTGTTCACAGCTCCACCTTTTAGTACCAGATCTGTGTGCTAGGTACCCCAACAGAGGAGGGACCAAACATGGGACGGTACAGAACGGTTCCATTGGTACCATCCACAACTTTTCACAGTGGAAACAGAAAAAAGCGTATTGAACTGAACTGTAATGTACTTGGTGGAAACAGGGCTTATGATCCTTTTTGTTTATCAGAGACAGCCCTGAAATTGCCATCATCAAAACCACCAGATGAAAATCCATTGAAATAAAATCCATTGACATAAATGTTTTCATTTTAACGGTAAATTAATGGTTTACTTCAAACAAACCAGAATTGGTGATTGTTGGAATAGTAAAAAGAAGAGCAAAGACAAGTGTGTTTTATGATGATAAAATCACTATTTATTCAAATGGAGTCTGGTGGGTTTGGTGATGGCGACTTTGGGGCTGTTTCTGGTTAAACAACAGACACAGCATTGTCTTTAACAAAAAGGTCTGTCTCTGTAGGGATCCTTTCCATACGTTGTCAGACACTTACAATGATTGTCTGTCAGTGGCAAAAACAAACACTTTAAGCAGACTTAAATCGATGCTGCACAATTGCTCTGAGCGGCTACATTGCCACCTGCTTCGCTGTCTGCAGCACTCTCAGTAAATACTGGACCAATTTCAAAAATTATTGCTCCCATTAGTCACGTAGACACAAAAACACTGGAAAACAGGGTCCAGGTTGAAAAATAACAAGGTTAGCCTTTAATGCAATTTTTCCTGTAGCTTAGAGGTTGTTAGAACCTGTGAATAACTGTATTTTGGATAGCACTCTGATGGCAGACTATTACGGCGCAGTGAGAAATAAATTACAGTCATATAGACGAGGTCAAATCTCTGACCGCTCCCGCCTACACAGGCCTGCTCCCATTAACCAAACCTACATCTCTGCAGCTGCCCCCCCCCTCCCCCATCGCCCAGTGCACACATTCAAACACACACTCAGGCTAGACTACAGCATCCTCTGCTTGTCCTGCCACTGCTGGGGCCTGGTGGGAGGTCTAATTGGAGCAGATTGAGCTGCTGTCCTGTAACATATGGCTCACAGCCCTGACAGCGCAAAACAAAGGAGGGAGAACCACACAGGTCCTGGCCCCATCACAGACTCACCAGCTGGGATAGACAGCATCGCTCTCTCTCTCTCTCACACACACACACCCTCTAAGCTCTATCCTTCAGGTTGAAGTTTAATCTAAAACATGAGCCCACAATGCACCATGCAGCTCCGGATCTTTCTATAGACATCTCTTGTGGACAACAGAGTGAAACAAAATGCTGAAGCAGTTTCAGGCTTTAGATCGGTGATATCTGAGAATGAGCTTTTAAATTCACAAAACGTGCTGCGTCTGCTGTGACGGCTACCCCACACTTACCCATGAATAAAACAAACTTATTCCATGAGCATCTTGTTAAATCCACAATACCTCCTGTCAGCTCGCTGAGAGATGTGATATCAAACAGAGACACAGGGTGTTTCCACACCAAGTTTGTTTGCTCTGGTCCGAATCAGTTGATAAGCTGGAACGTTTCCCCTTGTTTCAGTTTCTTTTCACACAGAGACAAATCCAAGCACACCAAACCACACTCTGCTTACTGGTCAGATATATCAGGCGGGAGCAAGACAGTTAGAGGAAGGTTCTTTGTTTTGGATCAGTGCATATTTCTGTGAGGGGGACATTGCTATGCAATATAACACATAGCAAAGGCAGAGTTGGCATTTGCTTATAACCCTGGTAATTATCTGGGCAATGTACCATGCAAAACTACACCTGCAGAATGCAGACTGAATGATATACTGCTTCAAACTTTGCAAAGAAGACATGCTGCCTTCAAACACCTGAGCAGAAGAAAGGAGCAAATGCTGAGCATGTACAACGACATGCTAACTGTTGACATGACAACAAGACATGTTCAGCTTGAATAGTTGTTGGCTCGTAGGGTAGATGGCTACAGAATACTCTGTCATCATTAATGAATTAGGCATGACACTACAAAGGAGGAAGCTGGGTTTGGATTGAGGTTGGATCACATTCCCACCACAAACAAACCGCTCCAGAGTTTGTTTGGGACTGAACAAAGACCACCTCCTCCTTTCAGCGCGGTTGTTTTGGTCTGCACCCGAGAGCAATTACTATGTTCACACCTGCTCAAATGAAACACATCAAGGGGGAAAACAAACCACAGTCTGATTCAACTTGACTAAAAAAGCACAGGTGTGAAACAACAAGAATATTTTGGCATTGTGTTTCTGTAGACCACAACTACATTACATTTGTGGGTTTCAAACGTGTTACATCAGCGCTCCTCCAGTGATGTTTTGAATGAGCTGACTTTGTCATCGGGAGGTGGAGTGGATGGTGGATGGTGCGTCACCAAGGCAATACACCTGCCAAGACCACTGTTCAAAACCAATAAACAATAACACCAGTTGTTTTTTATCGAGTCATCGATGTATATTCAAGCGCCTTTCGACACCAGATGTGATTGTTTTTTTTTAATCAACCTGTCGCAGTGTTTCCACTAGTGATAGCACCATTAAAAGTGGTTGGAATTTACTGATATATTGTAATGTTTTCAGGTGGGATTGTGCCGCCAAAACCATGTATTTCAAGCCAAAACAATGATATTTCCAAACCATAACCAAGTGGTTTTTGTGCCTTAACCTAACCACACATTACCACAGCATTGTTGAAACACAAAGTTTCAACGCATCTACTAAACAATGACGCACAAATGTAACATATCCATAGTTTGCAAACACATATAATGCCAACATTCATTCTGTTGACTGGGCTCAGACACCAGGCATGCATTTCAACACTTCAGATTCAGACAGGAGGAACATACTGCTAAATAAAATTCCTCCTTTAGATTTGTGATATCAGTCAAGTGACTTTTCACAAGTTATTAGCTCCTTTTTGCAACAGAGTTGAACTTTTGATACTGCTTATTGTCTATGACAAGTGAATAACTGGCTGCATGCTCAAAGGTAAGGTGAAGCAGTAAAAAAGATCAATGCTCTTGAGATATTGTAAGAAAAATGTGGACGAAATGCACCTAAACATCACAGCAGCACTGACAACTTTTCAGTTTACACCTGAGTCAGGATACTGTTGGTGTTAAATATGTACAACTAGCTAGCCAACAAAACATCCTTGCTTGGATGCTTGTTTCCCAGAATTCACCCTGGGAATGGCCCACAAATGTCAACTTTCTCCGAATGCAGCAATGTCAGATAAAGTACTGGTGCATGAAATGTAACTGTGCTCTGTTTCTTACAGTGTATTGCACCAGATAATGTACACATAACACTGAAAATCACACCGTGTATTAGGCCTTCTGTCTTTGAGTCTGTGTGGCAAAATCACTCATTGTAAGTGCGGCTGCTTCATAAGATGCTGCTTGCTTACAGATTTCTCTCTGTTTTGCTTCCAGCTTCGGGAGAGGTATTCATGTCAGGTTTTGTCGTGAATTCATCTTTCATCCAGGAGTTACTCTATTTGGGATGTCTGAGGGTGAGGTGAGAAAGAGGTAGAAAGAGGAATAAGCTGCCAAGTTGTGCAATTCTGTTTCTACTGGAAGGGGGGAAAAGGCTTCATTTGCAAACAGAGGAGTAATGGTAAACCCCACATATCACAAACTTTTGGCACCCTTTATGGCTTGGCTGCTGGGAGTCTGCAGCAGATGGTGGTATATACAGAATGGCCGTAACAATTATTCTTCCCCTGCTTAGATGCTATTTGCAAATCTGTGGAAACAAAGGCAAAATACACACATCAATTATCCATAAACAACAGGAAAAAAAAATTAGAAAAAAGTCAAACAATCATACAAAACACCTACGCTGTGAATGGCAGGCTAAGAGGCCACATTCCCTCGTACCAACCACAAAACCCAAATTAATTTCAGCTTGATTATATGATGTCAAACAGCACGCCCACTTCACACAGCGATCGGCCAGGTGTGTGCAGAGGTGACAAAGCTGCTGAGATCTGAACTTCTTTACACACTTATTTCTGTCACTCTGTGTGTACAACACGATGAAGACAGAGAGACAAAAAGCTGCGTCACCTTCCCCAGTTGTACACGCACTAAACCCTGCAGTGCCTCCTCTTCACTGCAGCTGGACTCCTCTGAATGACAGGTGATAAAACATTTGTTTGGGTCTTCACTGTCAGATAAAACCAATAACCTAAAAGTCTAACAACCCCTTTGCTCGTTTGTTTGGCTTATCAGCCTGCGTGTGTCACTTCAGAATCACATAAACCGTATGCCAATATCCATTTCAGTTTGGTGCTAAATTAACTGACTCAGGATTACACCCTGAGGACACTCATCGAGCACACGTTGCTTTATCATCCGGACCATAACACACGGCCTGATATCATTTAGCAACACAATGCTGCATATCATTTCTTTTCTAGTATCCTGGGACTGATGGACCAACTTACAGTGCTGTAGCTTGTGTTCACAGCAGTAGGTTACAATCTATATAATGATGTGTTACCATCCGTTCCTGCTTCCTTGCTCTCACCAAAAAAAAAGAAAAAAAAAAAAAAGAATGGCAACACAGAATCAGCTGTGCAAGCAGCGTATTACGACCCACACTTACATTTATTGTGAGGCAGCACCATGAAGTGGCTGTAATTATCACAGGAACAGAGGAGCACGTGAGGTGACGCAGTATTGAAAGCAACAGAGTCTGTGTAGTGTTGTAAACTCCCTGTAGGGTGAGTGGGAGGGGTGGTGAATGGTTCAAACACGCACAGGACTTTCCCCAAGGAGACCAGTGCTTGGCCTAATGTTGACATCGACTTCTTTGAGTAACAATATAGTGTAGTATGCTAGTATGTGTAGCATACTATGCTAGTGACATGTGAAATGATGCGTGATCCATGCAGCATCACTGTCATGAACGTCTGATGTCTTGTCGCTGGACAAGGATGGGGATTAAGTGATGTAACTTTCGCCATAGTAGAATGGACGTTATTCTTCTTGGCCTTCATAAATTCATCGTTCTGCAGATTATAACATTTTAAGTGGTTTAACAAGTTAGTTGTGTTGCTTGGTGATGCAGACACAAGTGTCAGTCACTCTTTACATATGATGTGTTCTCTTCTAACTCTGAAATACTTCCCAGCGAATGATGATAATTGATAATGGATGATTTTCTTTTGGTCCTTCTCTTGTAGTGGATAGCTCCTCAAAAGGGGAGGCTAGCTGTTAGTTTAGGAAGCACTTGATATGTTATGCCATGGAGTTTTCTGCGAATGGAGCACACATTTCAAAACATCAGTATTGCAGATGATCATGTTCATGTCCTTGCAGGAAGCCAAAATCATGATCGTGATTAATATTTGATTAATTGTGTAGCTCTATGTGGAGCCAATAGCCAATCAAGTTATTTAATAACAATATAGTGTGCTAGTTTGTGTAGCATGCTAGGCTAGTGATGCACGTCATGTGACGTTACATTACATTGGTAACATCCATCCATCCATCCATCTTCTAACCACTTATCCTCTTGAGGGTCGCGGGGGGGCTGGAGCCTATCACCGCTGACATTGGGCGAGAGACGGGGTACACCCTGGACAGGTCACCAGACTATCACAGGGCTGACACATAGAGACAGACAACCATTCACTCACATTCACACCTATGGACAATTTAAAGTCATCAATTAACCTGCATGTCTTTGGACTGTGGGAGGCAGCCGAAGTACCTGGAGAAAACCCACGCTGACACGGGGAGAACATGCAAACTCCACACAGAAGGGCTCCCGCACCCGGGATTGAACCAGGTGACAGTGCGAGGTGACAGTGCTAACCACCACACCACTGTGCCGCCCACATTGGTAACAAACGTACTTATTTTAAGCCAAACCATGATGTCTTTTTCTAAACCCAAACCTTTTGTTGCCTAAACCTAAAGAAATAAACATGAAAACAAAGTGTTCTACCAATGTTCTAAGTTTATTTTGAAAAAGACTACATGCATTAAACGAGCAGGAACTGAAAATCTAGCTTGTTTTTAAAGAGCCAATGCCTTTGAAAAGTGCAGTGACTTTTAACAAAACAAAATGTCTAAACAAGCCACTAAGGGGTGAACGGGTGAACTTGTTCCGGACATGTGTTCTGTACTAACAATAAACCACTGTCCAGTGCGTGTTATCTATTTTTAATCATTACTCCATTCAGCAAATTCAGTCTTCCACACCGATACTTCATGCTTTCACGACACAATTACATTACACAGTCAAAAACTGTTTGCTTCCCGTTCCACACACCTGATTTCCACTACCTGGAGCTTACCTATATGCACTTCACACATGAATGCTCCACCCTGTGCTCAGTTTAACAGCTGCATGTGTATATTTATATCTACCTTGTGTTTAGATAAGAATAAAATAAACAAAACAAAACTGTATTATGGCTCAGAGAACAAGTGTGGATTGACAAGCCATCCCTGAACATCCGAAAGTGATGCAGGAGGGTATCTAGTGCGTCACATTTTGGACACTGACCTAGCGTTGGTATTGATGAGTAGGGAGTGAGGATGTGTTGGTAATTTAGGGAAGTGCGAGTGTTGGTTTTGAACTTCACATAATCTATAATCCTCACATTAGTGTCACTGCATAATTTCAAAGCTTTTGTTGCAGTGTAATTAAATGTGTTACTAGGTCAGAAAGATTTAGACTTGAAGCAGTGGTGTAGTTACAGCTGATGACGTTGGTGTAGTACTCCGTAGATGGGTAGGTAAATGAGAAGAAAGTGATTCTACCCACCTTTTGGCTGATAGGTGGGGATACTATAGACGACCAGAAAAAGAAGTTTATATACTCTGTATATGTCTGCATACACCCTCTACAACACCACTGCTTCTTAGACCTAGAAAGTACCAAAGCTGAGCAAGTCTCCCTCATTCAGTGACACTTCAGTGGACCTTGAGTCTGGATTGTTTTGTCATATTAATGTGAACGTTCATGCTTGACTTGCTTTATCGACTTGGTTTGGAAACTTGTGAAAGATGTTTTAGCCAAAATATTCCTCACGTCATCTCTACCTCCCTTCTTATCACCTTCCTCGCTCTCCTCTGCTGTCCATCCATCGCTCAAAAAGGAAGGATGAATGGAAGTACTGAGCAGAGGAGAGAGGAAGGGCATTTTAAGTTCAGTCATCCAGATGAAAGGAAGACTAAAGAAAGCAAGTCACAGAAAAGGAGAGTTAATGATTTATGCTGTCATTCGTGTGACCGCACCGAGACAGCCTCTGCCTGACGATGCATTCAGACTAGATCACTCCATCCGCTCATTTCATCCGGATGAGTGGACTTATAATGCTCCCCTGCCCTTTCCTGCTCGCCACCTCTCTGTCTCCCTCCCTTCAAAAAAAAAAAAAAAAAAAAAAAAAAAGCAAAGGACAGCGGGGAGAAATGAGGGTGATGCGAAGTGACAAGACCGCCAAGGTTTAGAGAAAGTGACAATTTGGTCACATTATTTAAAAAATGGTCCCTCTGTGCCACCAATAATTTCACTTGCACTAGAGTTTTCACACACACACACACACACACACACACACACACACACACACATAGCAAAGAGTCTAGAATTCACAATTATTCAGAAGATAACAAGGACACAGACAGTGCAAAGAGGAGGCGAGTGAATAATGATGTCTGCAGAGACAACAGATATTGTGTGAGTGAACTATGAATCTGTGAATGTGTGGGGGTCACATTCTAAAGCCAAAACACCATGGCGATGCACTGTGTTGTGTCTTCCGGAGCTGTCAAAGAATAACGGATATTTCTAATATAAGCTCGTCTGTGTTTGATTGGCAGAGCTGATTGAATTCCATTTAGAGCCGCTGTCATCCTGCCCTCATTTCAAACTTGCAGATCTCCCTCAGCGGGTAATCAAGCTCTTTCAAAACTGTTTGATGAAAGTAATTTGGCCAGATCATTCAGGATAACATTGCATAAAGCAATCTATTAGCCCACACGGCTCAGAGCAAAAACACACGGGATAAATGCGTTTCACTGGAATTTGTCAAACACAGCCTGTGGGTCGATGACTGTAATAACAGACTTAATCATGACGGAATACAGTGGATAATAATTAAACTGGCTCAGGTTAGAAAGCCATCTTGATACTGACTTGCAGTGTCAGATCACCAAAATTAAAGCATCCAAAATCCAGCCCTCCAGCAATTCGTGACTTGAAGGGAATGTCAGCCATGGGTGTAAAGAACGGGAGCAGATTGCCCCTTCCCTACTTTGGCCCAATCCCAATACCCCCCCTTGTCCACTACCCCTTAGCCCTTGGCCCTACCCCTTGGCTCTCAAAATGAAGCAATGAGGGGTGGGGGTTGAAATCTTTCCCTAGGAATTGGGACACCACTACCCCTCGCAGGAACGCGCAAATGTTGGTGTAGGATCAAGGGGGGTACTGGGACAGGCCCTTTCTACCCCTGTACTTCCAGCACCCTTGCTCGAACCACACACATCTTCGAAACTCTGCCTTCATTGTGATCTCAACTACACACCTGAACACTTTCATGACTGCATCTTGTATGTCTGACACGTTAATGCGTTGACAAAAATCTGTTTGCAGACAGAAAGACATAAACACCTGGCAGAGTATTTAAACTGGCATCTGTGGTACTTCCCACCATGGTAAGTGTCACCAGGACCCCATTTTGTTATGATGACACACACACACACACACACACACACACACACACACACACACACACACACACACAAACACTTCCAAGGTGAGAACCATACCAGCCGTTGCGATGTTGTTATGGCTGGTAAGAGCTAAAATATGATATCCAGCCATGCATATAATTTAGATTTTTTCAGACACTTCTGCCTTGACCTCAATACAACAGGATAACAGAATTTCATCTGTGTGGTGAGTCTTCAAATCTCTCATGTCAGACCCACAGTCCAAAAACACAAAGATATTTACTTTAATAATAAAATAACTCAGAGAAAGCAGCAAATCCTCCCATTTAAGAAACTGGAACCAGGCAAGTTTGGGCATTTCTGATTCAGGAGCTTAAGCGATTTATCAGCTATTTTGTTGAGGATTAATTTTCCGTCCATCCACTAATTCATTAAGCATTTTAGCATGACTTGGCAGAAACTTTTCAAAAACAATGTCTGACTCACTCAGTGCAGTGCTGAGACCTCGCTACCAACAACATTCATTAGTTTGTAGACATTTTGGGATGTCAGCATGTACACAACGTTCCAATTAGTTGAATCACAAAGTTGGAGCGAGCAATTAAGGGCTGTACTACAACATCACCTACAGTGGTGATTCCTAACCAGGGGTACCCCAGGGGGACTTCTGCAGTTGCCAGGGGGTATATGGAAAGCTCAATTAATTTATTCTAGTGCCTCAACTACATTTATTTGGGTTAAGGCAGAAAATAAACAGCCAAACAGGATCATATCATAATTGGTGTGATGTTGAACTTTACAATAAGCAATGAGCTGCCTATCAACATGTCAGCTGCAACGCCATCACCAGAATAAAAGCCTTTGTACACTGAGTCAGTTTTTTTCAGATGTTTTTTTTTTTTAATCCGTTTGAAAAAAATCCTTACCCACACAAACCTTGCACGCTGATTCTGATGTGTTTTATTATTGTATTCATTGCAAAAAAATTGCAACAACAAAGTGAAAAGACACATTTCCTCTTTTGCCTCTCTCCACTGGAGTTGCTTATCTGGCTGTCACCTCTCTCTCACCCTGTCATTCATTTGGCACCACAGCTGCATGAAGGGGTGGAGCTGTCCTCCCAATCTGTCCTCCACATTCTGTGTGCAGTCCACATCCTCCTCCTCTTCATCATCATCCACCTGAATATTACTATCTAACCTGTTGAAAGTAGTTATCTGAGTTATAAAATATTCCTGTGTGCCCAGGTCCTCTGTCTTGTTGCCACCACATTTTCTTCACTGATTCTTGGTCAAACGTCTCTAAAGACTCTGACGGATGCGAAAAATGACGAAAATTGAACCTGTTTCGAAAATTCTTTAGCCTGGAAATCCAGACTCAAATGTAGAAAGCTTTTGAGTCTGGCCCTCACCGATACACCCTTCCTACCCAAGGGGCGGCACTAACTGAGGCATATTAAATGCCGCTGCATGCAATTGGATAGCACGATAGCCAATCAGAGCAAAAAACAAGGTGACGTATTCATTGCACGAAGCCCCATTTGTTTGCCGAACAGTGGGGCTAACTTATATAGTATAGTTTTGCCGTATCCCATCGGCAAAACGGCAAAAACGTCCTTCCTGGAAGCGATGGCTTCTAGGGCAGTCTTCTGTTCCTCTCTCAAGGAAAAAGATAAGTGTAGTTGGCTTAGTGTTTCTTCCACAGCTAAATTGAATGGACGTGGTCCTCCGGCAGCTGCCATCTTGGCTGTTTACTTTTTGACTCCTACGGCTCAGCGCTGTCTTCATCATGTCACGTCTGCCCAGAGCCCGCCTCTGTCAGATAGACTGATCTGATTGGTCCGATAGGCGATTCAACAGGCTCTGCTCGTCAGGGCCAGATCCCCGTGCAGTGCAAATTCGAATTTGCTGTGGGCAGGGCATCTGGATTTCCAGGTTAAAAATTCTTATGATGGACAAAAGTTTGGGAATGTGATTGACACAACGTGAGGTTGTATTTATTTGTAGACATGCAATTCAACAATTTTGGATGAAAAATATGGACTCAGTGTGCAAAGGCCTTATATGTTGGCATTGTATGTTTCTACAAAACAGGGATATGTAACATTTGTATGTTATTATGTAGCAGATATGTTCAAACAATGCTGTGGTTGATTTGTGGTTATGCTCAGGCACAAAAACCACTTGGTTATGGTCAGGAAAAGATCATGTTTTGGCTTAAAAGAGCCACATCCGGTGGCGACGGCTCACTAAAATACAACTGGTGTTGTTGTTTGTTGGTTTTGGACAGTGGACTACAACTTGGCAGCCATCTTGCCCAGCTGTTAAACTATCAACCGCCATCCCCTCCACCTCCTAATGACAAAGTCAGCTCATTTACATGTAATCAGATGTTATCATATGTTCAAGAACTACTCTGATACATATGAAAGGTACAGATGTATCGCTGGTTTGCAGAAATGTACAATGTCAACATTTCTTCTGGTGACTGGGCTGGACAAGCGAGCAAAGAAGCTGAAATATGTGTAAGAGTAGTGGATAAATATTTGAAGCAGTTAGCTTGGAGTCATGGAGAAATCGTTGAAACAGCTGTAATGGATGATAAATAATAAAACTGTTGAAATAGTCCCTGTCCCAGACAAACTCGTAGGCATTAAGTAATGACATAGCAAATTCTCTTTGAGAGGATATAAACATAGCTGGAAAATAGTCTTATGTGCTGCTGGCACTAAGAGGATGTTACACATTTGTACAAAGACATAGACAGTGTGGTTTAATAAAGCAGATTGCAAGTTTCATCACCTGGTGATCTGAAGGTCCAGGCCTCGTCATCATCAAAGTGTGTATCCCCAGCTGTGAACCTCTCACCAGGGAAAAACGCGTGTGCCACGGTGCCCCCTGGCCCATCAAAGGGGTATCCATCATTGTGGTCGGCCTTAGTGAAGTCGATTTGAATGTCTGCATCACTGCCGGCCACCTCGTGGAAGTTCAGAGGCGCGATGTCGCTCCAGACCTTCAGGGCGTAGTACATCAGGGCCCGAACAGTGTCCCTGCCCAGTAAGGCTGAATCCTTAGGGAAGGTCCTCACTCTGAGAGAAGAAGGGGAGAGGGAATATATTACATACAAAAAGAAGAGGGGGTAAGGAGAAGAAGAAGACGGACGTGTGGGAGGATAAGAAAGGAGAAGAGAGAAAAAGTGGCTGATGAAAGAAGTGGACAGGAGACTTGACAGAGGAACAAAGTAAAAGTGGAGACAAGAGAGGCGAGCTGGGCAAAGTGAGGGGAGAAAAAATGATGATGGACAAGAAACAAGTGGAGAAGAAAAGGAAAATTAAAGCAGAAAAGGGTAAGAGAGGTAAAGTCTGTGGGAGGAGACAAGAGAAGAGTCTGAGGGTGACACATCAGAGATGAACATGAAGACAGAGAGCAGACAAGAAAGGTAAAAAATGTGGGAAAGGGGGCACTGAACACAAAAGAAGGAAAAAAGGAGCAGGATACAGGCAGGAGACGAGCAGGATGGAGAGATAGCTCTGAATTGTATGAAAGCACAAAAGCATAAAGGTCAACTACACAATGTTTGCCACCGGGACCGACCTGCATGAAAACAAAAAAATGCAGTTTGCATATCTTATGTGACTCCATCAGTTTTCGTATTTCATGGTTAGGTGCTCCTGCTGCTCACACATACTGATAATAAGTTGAGAGTACAATGCGCATTCGAAGAGATTATGGCATCAGCTTTCAGGACCAACTCATCAGCTTTTCCGTTTCCTTCCGTATTTAACTTTCTCCCTTCCTCTCATCGCACTTAACATCTCTCGAGGTATTTCTTTTCCGTCAGCGACAGGACAAGAATAAACAGAAAACCACTCAGACACCATGCTAACTTCGTCAACCCCCCTCTTCTTCTAAATCTCCACTCCTTCTCCCGTCAACCCTCTCATTCCTTTTCTTTTCTCTCCGCCTGTCAGTCTTTGTCTCTCCCCCCTGCTTCTACACACTGCACTCACCATCTCTTTCCCCACTAAAGCACTTTGTCTAAATACAAGAAGCGATTTGGCCGTTGCAGGCTGCTCTAGGTCATTTAATCAAAGCTCTTGGCCTTGAGAGAGTGCTGCCTCGTCTTACCGCTACAACCTGCTTACAGCCTGCGAGAAATTGGTTAAAAATGTACAAAGCACTGTATTGACGGAGCCTCCTTTTTTATTCACAAAAATCTAAAGTTAACAAGACAGAGTCACAACTTTGAAACATATGCATTGTTTTGGGTGTTCAAGGTCATCCTGGTGGCATATCACGCTAGGGTGCACTCCATGTATCGGACAGCTGGATTTTTATCGACAATCTTGACCTCTTTTCAAGTGTCATGTCCTGCATCAAATGAGACGAGACTGTACCTCGATCAAAAAAGGAGCACAAACATGGATATTGATTCACATATTGATTGTCATAGATGGACCTGAGGACTTGTTTTAATACTACAAGGCAAGGTGTCCCACACGTATCGACTGAATTCCAAAAGCACAGTCAGAAGTTATTCGTCTCAGAGTCTGACAGGAAAACATACTGAGAGACTGAAATAAAATAGACAACAAATTGGTGCGCGGCAACCTCAGGAGAACAGCAATTCTAGCATGTATCGGGACCAAAACAAAACTGTCCATCTGTCAAACCACCTGTGTTTCTCATTTATGCAGCAATTTGCATGGAAGAGGCAATTAACTTGGGACAGAGGCAAATTCAGTTCAAATTGTGAATGGAATTTTTTCAGGAAGCAACAAGGACTGTAAAGTCTGTAGAGAGAGTTGAAGGTGAGTGCACTTCAGCTGAGCTGTGACTTTTCAATGTCTTGCAGCTTATAAATTAATTGTCTCTTACTTGAGGGATACCACACTGTTTCTCTGTTTGCTGTTTTAATCCAGTCTTTGGGAAAAAAAAAAAAGCATGAGATCAGAATATTTCTGTATCACACAATATGATTTTATCTCTGAAATTCTGACATAACTGTCTACTGGTCTAAATCCAATGTTCTCAAATTGAGCTTGGTATAAAATGGAACACACCTGGTGTAGAAAAACTTGTATTCTTGGTCAATATTCATTTTGTTGAATAATAAAATAGACTTGATAAGCTCAGCTGTCCTTACTTGAATATATAGGTTTCAATTACAACTCTAATTGGACCCGAGAAGCTCTTGGTACAAGAGTATTTAATGTTATCAGAGCAATCATCCAGTCTTGTACAGCAGTGGTTCCCAGCTGATGGGTCGTGGTCCAAAAGTAGGACATGGGTCCATTCTGAGTGCCTACACGAGAAAGCTGCTCTTGATTGGTCAGAATTTCCATGTGGGAAAAATCCAGGAAGTAAACAAAACGTTGAAGAAGAGTACACTTGCAAGATAAATGTGACACTTTCTAATGTCACAATGGAGGGACAACTACGCAGGTTGATGTTAGCGCTGCTCATCGTGGACTATATTGCTGTCATTGTTCATTTTAGTCAAACCATACAGTTTGAAAATGAGGCGCGGCTCCAACTAGAAAACAATGTTTTGAAGCATTGGATGTGCTGAATGTGCATATTAAGGCAGTACAGGAGGAGGTGCACATTAATAATCCTCCAGGACTGTAACATGCTCATGTTTAACCCAAACAATGTGTCATGTGACTGCAGTTGGTTCAGATCGAGGTCGGAACACGTTCTCACCACAAATGAACCGCACCAGAGTTCGTTTGTAACCAGACCGAGACCACCTCTTCAAGAAGGTCTTGGTCTGGTTGCTTTTGTGCACATCGCGTGCGATTGCTGTGTTCACACCTGCCCAAACGAAGCACACTTAGGGGGCAAATGAACTTGAGTTTGACTGAACCAAACCAAACAGGGCAGGTGTGAAAGCACCCGAAGGAGAAATCTGGACCCTGTGGCTGGACCAGTTGGGAACCACAGTATATCTCCCATCTCATACAGAAGCACCTGTAATTACGCCACCTCAAAAATATCAGAACAATGTTGTTTAACCATTGGTCCAATCTCTTTACCACTGACGCCTGAACATCTATAAAGTCTTCATAAAGCATCTTACACTTCAGACACTCTACAGCCTCCCCACATGCTTGCATGCAGACAGTGATGGAATCTGAAGCCTCCAAAATCACCTAACCTTGACCATAGATGACTTATACATTCATACGATTGTTATTATCATTCATGTTGACACTTCTTTCAAATTTAATTATTTTTTCACAACACCCAAAATTGAAAGAGTGTAGTTCATTAAGGAATAATAACCAAAAAGAAGTGATGCTATCAAGGCTATTCAGTTTTAGTGAATGATTTGTTTTTTTCACTGAGGAATGGAAAAGGTTTGAGATAATGAATCTTAGTTATAATCCTGAAGGTTTTTATTAAAGGACAGAGGGATGTCGTATGCTGTAAAGCCCTCTGAGGCAAATTGTTATTCGTGATATTGGGCTTTATAAATAAAATTGAATTGAATTGAATTAAATCACCTCCAACATCTCAGCAAGGTGACCAACACCTTACGCCTAGTTCAGACATGGAAACGGGCAACTACTTGCAACGTGCCGTTCTGCAACGTTCTAAAAACCTGCCAGTTCACACCAGTGCAACAAGATGAGACGGTGTATCATCTCTATGCAACAACTCTCTGTACTTCTATTCTGATTTCCAGCTTTTCAGGCTTATTTTGTGGCTGAATATAATTTGTAGCTTCTTTAAATATGAATGAGGATAGTGACAGAGAGATATTGGCTACAGTTGCATTTGTAGGAGTAATGACACGGCGAAAAACAAATAAAAGGAGCATCAGGTGGACTGTATTCATAACAATTACGCCACAATAATATAAATAACCAGCACCGATTAATTAGTTAGTGAGAATGTGTGTGGGGGGACATCAGCACATACAACGAGCAGCAGCAGCAGTGACCCACCATCTGATACCGGCACAATGTGAGGACAAAACAGAGGGCTCGTCGGGGACGGTGCACCTGCCGCAGCAAGTGAAGCCATCTGCGGTCATTCAGCCATGACCAGCGGACTCCACTACAAGCTGATTGGCTGTTGAAACAGGTGACCTGCTTTGCGTTCTAAAACAAGCCCCCAGCAATTTGACCAGCTGAGATGCAGGTGACACCATCTGCCGGCTTGAGTCGAGCTCAGAGTAGCTATTTCACACCACTGCAACTTTTCTCTCAAACGTTCTAAAACAGTTTTGACTCGTCGCAAATCTTTGGTCTGAACTGGGCTGTACACTGCGCCCTGCTGCTGAGTGGAAACATTACTCACACTCTGTGCAGAATAAAATGAGATCAGCAGGCCAGTTAGTGACTGACTTCTTTATGAAAGCGATGTGAGTTTGTTTAGCTGCACTGTAAACAGACAGACAACTTCTTGTTCTGGCAAAGTGGCTGTTCAAGGAGTGTTTACCCCAGGCTGAAATCCTAATCATTTTATCTTTAAACTCAAAATCACAGTGTAATAGAATGCTTGCCCACCTCTCTACTTTACAGTGCATATGCAAATCCCCCTCTACAACAATAATACCACAAAAAAACCCTCATTATATTTGATCAGCTTAGACAAGCTGCACCCGCTATGGGACTTGTCAAACTCAGACTCTGCCAATCATGGTAAACATTTAGGTCACAAATAGGTTCAAAGACTGAAGTTCTGTCACTACAAACAGTCTTGTTCAGAAAGAGCCCTCTGTCATTTCCATTCCGTCTATTATTGAAGCTGGCATCCCGAAAGCCAAGTTTCTGTCAAACAAATCATTTGTTTGACACTTGTTTCAATTCATACACAAATCCTTCATGATTAAGGACTTTTTCTTTCTGAGGACTGGTGGCTCATTCCTCTGACTGAAGCTCCTCTCGCGCAGCTTATTTCGCTCTTTTAGCAGCCTAAGGATCTCTTGTCATGGTGTAGTTACAGCAGCGGTTCATAATGATGCTTTCAAAGGTTCATTTATCTTTCTTGGGTCTTTATCTTTCCCGATTAAAGCTCTTTGTTCTGGTTTTAAGACCGTTGCCATTGTTAAAATAAGATTAAAAAGGTTTCATCCAATATGACCATCATTTTCAAGGGATAGTGATGTCTACTGGGCATTTCAAGCATTTCCCAGTATGATCTCAACTCAATTAATTTGTTAATGACCGTACCTAAAAACCACACAGTCCAAGGTGCTCTCAGCATGTTGAAATAAGAAGACAGATGGATTGTTTGTGCAGTGCTATGATCACTAGGACCAGCTCTGTGAACTTGTTCCTGCCCCTGACAGCTCATCACAGGGGTGTGAAAGTAAATGCTTACACTCCAAAAACAACTCACCTACGTAGAAGCTATAATTCAAGTGAGCAAGGTGAGGCTGATGGCTGTGTGTTTGTCAGCGTGTGTCAGACAAAAACAGAGTGTGCTGCCATTGTGAGCAGTTTCTGTGCTCGCTTCCAAACATACCTGTGCATGGGAGACTCAGCTTTGGTTAGCGTTAAATTTAAGATCATATTGCTAATCTTTTTATTAATTTCACACCCATGTTTTCATTCCAGAAGAACACATTGTCCAAATGAAGGAGAGAATGAAAAGGATAATGTAGGTTAAGAAGGAGATAATGAGGAAGGAGAAGGAAAGAAAGGCCTACTGTAGAATGAGGGAGCAAAAGAGGGAGTAAAAAGCAAAAAACACAGACCCTCTCCTATTGCAGAAATATCTCTGACAACTCCCCATGGCTTCATCTTCCACAGTTCTAGCTTTAGTTAGAATCAGAGTTTGTTCTCCGTGCGAATGACAAGTTCCTTAAGTTTCAGCGTTTCTCCAGGCTACTACACTCAGAGGGATCAGTGATCATACAGACACATTTCCATCTCCGACAGAGTTTGTGATGTCTCCTTTTCCTTACCCGCAAAAAATGTTCCTCATTACAAAAGCTTTTTTAAAGTGGCTCGTGTTACAGACTTGTAAAACAGTACAAGGGTGTGGGTGTGAGTATGTGTGTGTGTGTGTGTGTGTGTGTGTGTGAGAGAGAGAGAGGGGACAGACAGAGGTTGTGCTATAAAGATGCAGAGTCCCTTCTTTATACTGTATCCAGTATGTGATTTTAGACAGCATCCCGGCATTGTGGAATCAAAAGATGCATGACCAGTGTAACATGTAACACAACAGCATTGGCCTCTAACGTGACATAACATATGTGTTGGCAGCGTTTTATAAACAATAACAATAGCATAACTTGAGAACAACAATCATTTATTATCTCTGTTACGTAAAGATAAGGAGCACCTGCACCAATTTACGGACATTTCAGGCTGCTGCTGTTCTTCTTCTTTGAGCTAGCTGCTAACTGCTAACTGCTGTGGTAGATCACACACATAACACGTCAACAAAATGTCACACTCCTGCCGCCCATGATCCTAGCCTGTAGGCTGTCCTGTTTATTCAAGCATTTATCAGTGCTGTTGATGCCGTCTTAAAGGCGAGACAACTCTGCCCCCCCTTTCTGTGATATACCTTTTATACAGAATGGCGAGGTGGAATACTGGTGTGAAACTCCCGTCTTGAAGAGGCAGTGTAGAAGGGGCAGGGGAGGGCATTTAAATTCAGGGTTTGAAAAACTTAAACTTGGTGAAAGCTCTGTCCTCTATAGGAAGTTATATCAACTTACAGTAGCAAAAAAACCCAACATTATGACAAATAGGTTATCCTTCCATGATGGATGGTAAGGTAATATACAAATGAGTAATGCTGTATTAACAGAATATCTATTTTTGTATCAAAAGCAATATCCTTTACTGCCTTGATTTGAATGAGGTACAGTTTAATTGTCTTGGTAAAACATGTAATATCCCTGTAATCCCAGAAAGCAAAAATGTCAGGTTTCAGACCATTTTGTTTTCTGTTTTTACTTTTGCTGCAGGATTATGTCAAATCATGACAGATTTCTTAAAATGGTCGTCTGCTTCAGGCACGCTACTGCAATACTTTACATTAGGCTGCCTACACTGCTACATGTAGCTACATGCTAACGTCAGGAAAACATGTTGTCTTGGTTACCGATGTTGATTTCTCCCTGATTTCAAATCGTATTGCTGCTGGAACATGTCTGATTGTGAGGACTTTGGTTAAGAACAGTTAATTGTTTACCTTTTAATTGGAGAAATTGCCGCTATGCGCAATCATTCCCTGGCTACAAGTCAATCAATCAATCAATTTTATTTATAAAGCCCAATATCACAAATCACAATTTGCCTCACAGGGCTTTACAGCATACAACATCTGTCCTTTGGACCCTCACAGTGGATAAGGAAAAACTCCCCAAAAAACCCTTTAACGGGGGAAAAACATGGTAGAAACCTCAGGAAGAGCAACTGAAGAGGGATCCCTCTTCCAGGACGGACAGACGTGCAATAGATGTTGTACAGAACAGATCAGCATAATAAATTACAAGTACACTGCTGCATGTAGAAGCACAATAACCTCAGGCAAACGTGTAAAGTTTGTTGCAGATTTTGTAAATTTATCCCCGATAATGAATCATATTCCTGCTGAAACATGTCCTGTTGTATTTAAAACCCTTTTATTGGTGATTTTTCGCAGCATAATGTGCTGCTCTTCTCTGTTACAGTCATTTACCAACTGTAATGACAATGCAGAGATGGCAAGATGATCCAGGAGCTCTGACTTACGAGAGCAGTACCTGTAAAGATACAGGTGCTACAACGGAGCATTTCAGCCAGACGGTAAATACAGGTGTTCCTGCACAGATGTTATGAGGTAAATTAAGTGTTTTTCAAACAATAAAGTATGTTAACATGTTCAAGCAGAAACTGAAAATACAAGTATAAACCTGAAAATGAGCATAATAGGTCTCTTTAAAGGTTAGAAAAGGATCATGATTATGTAAAAATAAACTGTGGTTAAGGTATGGGTAAGGTTTGACAGCTACAACACTTGGCTATGGTTAGGAAAATATTTAAAAATAAATAAATAAATAAAAATTACAATGTGCAGATATGCCCATCTTCTCAACCTCTTATTTTATAGGCATTAACTGGGAGGTGCACAACTGTCTGATATGGGTGTTATTTGTAGGGATGCTAGGCTCAGAATTCTGATATTGTATTAATATGTCCAAGAAACAAACAAACAAAGCTGCACAATTACCGCAGCTGGAGTTGCTTTTCATACTCAAACATTTTAGAAATGTTGATCAGCACACATTTACCATGAATTCAGCAGTACACTTTACATTTTATGAACTTTTCCGACTCTGATGGTTCCCTCCAGACACAATAATTTTGCTGTTTACTGTAGTCCAAACTTTATTTCAGGTAACAGAGACCACAACAAAAGCTTCCTGACATCAGCTCTAAATGCAATCATACCCAACGTTTCATGGGACTATTTCACTTGAATGACAAAAACACAGCATGGGACATGGGGACCAGAAAGAAACAGGCCTGTAACCCATCTTCCTACCTCTGCCACAGATAAGGAAAAAACGATTTAGCAGACTTTGAAATTAGTTGGACAGACAGAAGGCTGATTAAGGTGGACTTCACTTTCTTGACCTATTTAATTCCATGGCACAATTTTCACTGTCATTTAAGAGTGAGGCTTACGTGTAGGCCAATGTGTGTGTGTCTGTGTGCTTGCTTTATGTGAACGAGCTTAAGCTGATATGGAAAGACACATACGTTTGCACGCACACAACGACACACACAATCTCCCATTACATTTCACCTGTTTGACTTTTAATTTCCACGTACTTCTTAAAGGTCTTTCTGCACGCAGAGTGATGATTCAGATGAGGAGAGGCAGAGGGGAAAGAAGAGAGGGATGGATGGAGGGAGAGAAACAGATGAAGAAAACTCTAAGACTCTTTTGCTGTCCCCCGCCTTCAGCCTCTCAGCAGGCTCTTACCTCCCGTGGCTCTGCTGCTCCACGGAGACATGAGCTGACATCAAAAGTGATGCTAAAATGTACATGCACACACACACACACACACGGACGCACACGCAAATAATATTCACCTCCTGTGCTCCGCTACCCTCCGTAGACATAAGCTGATTACCCCAAAAATTGAAAGCTCATATGCAGATGGTGATTCATATGCTCATATGCATTTGCGGATGCACACATGTAGCGGCACAGACACTCAAACACACTCAGAAACATATATTTCACTGACAGAGACACAGACTCATGCTGTGAGTTACAAAAAGACTCCTACAAACACACAAACACATACATGTTCTATCTTTATGAGGACTCCATCACAACTAAATGCCTAATCCCTAAACCTAACTCTGATCTAAGTCTAATTCTGACCTGAACCTTAAAACCAGTTCTTATCTCTCAAACAATGCTTTAAAAAAAAGTAAGGCATTGTTTACGCTTATTATTATTATGCTTTAAAAAAAGTAAGGACTGGGCCAAAATGTCCTCACTTTCCAAAAATGTCCTCACTTTGTTGGTTAAAAACGTTGGACCCCACTAGATAGCAAGTACAAGTACAAACGCACACACGCACGTTATGTCATTCAGGCTGAAGATGAAAGACATTAAATTAAAAGGCTCTGCATGAGTCTACCCTCTCTCCACAAATCTTTCTCTCCCTTTTTGCTGTCTATCCTGACTATCACAGTCACCAACTCTGAGATGGCGATGTGAATTCTGGAGAAAAATATAATAGGCCCCTAATAAGATAACACTCAATAACAGTTATACTTATTCTTAAGGTTCCACCAAGCAATTTCACAGGTTGGTGGCCTCAAATGGCAGCAGAGAGATAAATGCTGCGGACTTCAATACCCTGGAATTATGTAGTGCGATGTCAATAAACTCTTCTGGGTGGCAGGACTGCTCTGTGATACAGACACAATGATGGATTTGTGATTGGCCTATAACAGAGGCACCTCTCATATATATATGAGGGGTACTCGAGGTGCACACTTCCCCTTACTAAGAGGATTTCAACTATCTATTACTCAAGGTAGCTAATTCACATAAAGGTCAGTAGTGATGCCATTACTTGGGTTTGTTCAAACAGAATGTAAACTTATTTTAGAGAATGTAATAATGTGAAATACTACGTGACACTCAAGGTAATAAATAACTGCTATTCCTGTTTCCTGCCCATTTCGGCACCTGCTTCTGTCATGTCAAAATTCCACTTCTTATTATCCATTTTTGACAGATTTGTACACCAAAAGCAAGTCTACAAAGGGAATAAACAAACTGATGAATAATCATTTTTAATTTGCTTACAAACATCTTGAGAAATGAAGATTATTCCACCCAAATTTTCTCACAGTCAATAACCATAAAAGGAATAGGCTGAAGCTCCAGGCTTATTTTTGCCTGTGCTCAACTAAAGGGCAACCCAGAATATCAAAAATAAAAAAGAAAGGAAATAATAAATTACTGATTAAATACTCTAAATTAAAATCCTCAGTTCTTTTACATTTAAATCATTTTTCATTATAATTTGTAATCATTTCCCATTTTAAGGCTTTTTTAAGAGGGCAACACAATTTCAACTCAGCACTGAGTCCACTCCATAGTTTGACTCCCAAAACTGGAACACATCTAATCATAATTATAAATTATAATTACCTTTTCTGAATTAAAGAATTGAATATAGACAGAAAGGCTTTTGTTCACAACTCGAAAAAAATATGTCCAATGTTTTTAAATACACAATGTCTGGAAATGTTTTTTTGTTTCTTTGTATTTAATAGGGACAATGCAGTTAACATAGTTTCATTACAAAGCATGAACCTGATGTGCTGCATATAGAGTTATAGCTACAGCTAATTTTCAACCCCTGTCCCTATATACAAATACCCTATACAAATAATCCTATACAAATACAACTTAGCCTACAAAATTAAGTTCAAAATCATGACAACTTTATACAAAAATAGAATAAATATAATATTACAAACCAATACAATATACAAAATACCCTATATAAATAATCATATACAATATAACTTAACCTACAAAATTGAATTCAAAATCATCACAACTCTATACAACAATAGTTCAGGTGTAGGATGCTATAAACACTGATTAGTAGATTCACTTTAATCAGCTTAATGTATTATTCTAAGAGCTTTTTTTCTTTGAAGTTTATTATAGGGTCTATATTTGTTTTTATATACAGTTCCCCAAATTTCAGCACAGTAGACATATATGGCATGGGGGGACAGAGCTGCCTTTCTTATTCAACTAAGTATGTGCGTCTGTGTAATATTGTCAATATGATGAAACATATGAATTCCAGTTTGATTGTGCCTCAGTGTTTAATAGAGTTCAAACCCAGAAGTGATGATATATAGACTGTGTTTATGATTTCTCCTTATAGTACAGTGGAAACCACTTATAGTAATCATGTCTGTCTGGGTCAAATTGATGACTATAAGCATATTATTATCATAACAGTTTTTTTCATTACTTGTGCAAATTACCATCTAATTTGTATATTTATAACTTGAACACAAAGTAATGAAATGGACAGCTTTGCTATTTACTACGTGCTGTTTACCGTGCCAGCTTCAGCAGCCTCTCTCTGTGCTGTTTCTTAAACACAATGTTCTCTCTCTTTTCAAATCGCTCAAACCAGCCCATGAAATCTTTGAAATTGTCCTCTCCTAGACTTGCTGCCAATCCTGCTGTCTTTCCCCTCACCGAGGGCCCGCTCAAGGGGGGCATTACACAATCAGGCATTATCAAGCCACTTGACGAGGTCGGCTTCAACTACAGGTGCTTTCCCCCGTGCACATTTACTTTCTGTGTTCATCACTTGCAGCATGACTAGCAGCTATAAGCTCCGAGGAGACTATGTTTCTCATCCAGAGAAAATTACTTTTTTCCCTGACATGATTTCAAGGGGGGCAGCACCAGCTGGAGGCCATCTTTATCTTGTTTTTTTTGTTTGTTTGTTTTTTTCCATATGTTATCATGTATGAAAATACCCAAAGTGAGCAGTGTTAGCAGACTGCTTTATTACTATAAGCAAATTATTTCAACTGCATTTATGTAGGAACTAAGTCCCAAACTTTTTGATCCCCCAGAAGCATTTTTGGGCAAAGTCTGATTACAGCCTAGCTCAAGAACAAAATATCTCAACAACTAAATGGATTGCTATGAAATTTTGTACAGACATTAATGGTTGAGCAGTGGATCAAAAATTAAGTTTGTCAAATTCTTTGGTTTCTGAATTAACATGAAAGCTCAGGTCTTTGCAGTCGGTCTCCACTGTACTTTGTGTTTAGTGCTAATTAGCAAATGTAGGCATGCTAACATGCAAAACTAAGATATTGAACATAGTAAGCATTACCATATTATCAATGTCATTGTCAGCATGTTAGCACACTACCATTTGCATTGAGCTCAAAGCACCGCTGTGCTTAAGTACAGCCTCACTGAGCTGCTTGCACGGCTGTAGACTCTTGCAATCAGTCCAGTAACACAGAAATAGATTATAATCTTGTTCCTCATTAGGCACATAGCCCCGGTGTCCCCGTAGCTGGATATGATGAATGTCGCAGATTATCTATTGTCACCTCTCCTCGTAAAAAGCTCAGCCCTGCCATTAAGGTTTTTCTGTAAATATTTTCAGGATCTCCCTGAGCAGGTCAGAACATTATGTGAAAATCAAAGGAAACAAAATAGACGCAGAAATTATTAATTTTATAGTATTTTAAAAGGAAAAGATGGTAAAAAGAGAAGACTGGAAATGGTGAAGGAATTGGTCGACATGAATTACCTGATGAATACTCAATAAGACAAATCAAAGTATCTCATAAGTGCCAAAGGATCAAGAGAATAAAACCTGATTGTCTATCTGGTATGCCTTGCCATTACCGTTAGCAGCTTTATGTTATTACTTCTATGGTCCCAGAGCTACCGCTTGGACTATAACACACCAGTGCCTATGGATGCAGCTGTGGTATTTCTCAACGCTCACTAACAACTGTGAGCTATGGCTATAATTACCACTTTGATGGACCCCTGCTGCTGAGTTATGACCATGGCTACACTTCATATTCTCATTACCGACCGCCTTCAACTTTGAATATGGCTCTGCAGGTTTTAAAATAACCCTCACTAGGTTGGGAGTGCTTGGTGACACCATGGAGGTCTCACAAAAAACAATGGGCTTTGAGCTTTAGGGTATGTTATTACAATAACAACACACTCCACAAAATGTAAGGAGCATGATGCCAGTGTGGACTTACAGCTTTGACGGATTTTCATGGTAATTAAGTGTGTTCGTGTTCGTACATCGCTCATTCTTGTACTCACTTCATTGACTCCATTAGAAAGTTGACAGGTCTAAAGAGATGGATGAGAGCTGGTGACTGTTCAATCCTGCATTTAGTCAGTAAAACCCACCCACTGTATCATAGATGCTGAAAGAAAAGATGCAATCTTCCTCTTCATGTTTGCTTCTTGTTTTCTTTGTTTTCTCTTCGTTATCCTCATCCTCCTTCCCATCTTTTCTCCTCCTCCACTCCAGCTCGCTACACCTATCCGTTTGAGTTATCAGTCGGGCTGCTAATGACTGCCAGGCTGTCTGCTGTGATAATGGGCTAACAATATGAGATAATGAGCTAACAGTGGGCTGTTACACAACTGGGCTGTAACATACTTCGCTGAGTGCAGTGTGCCGTATGGGTGTGTGTGTGTGTAAGAGAAAGAGAAAAAGAGGTAAGCAGGAGTTAAATTGGGGATTAAGGGCTCAGCCCTGGCACAAAGACTCCCAGACATCATCACAAAAATAATTTACTTATATTTCTATTGCGGAAAAACACATTACTCGAATCCGAGTCCCTAAAATGAATGGCTGCTAGGCTTAGCCCCTTATCTTTCCCTCTCCTTCTATGAAATAACTGACTCTCACCACCTACTCTGCACATTTTCTGAGCACAATGATGTGATTGATGTGTGTGAGCAAGCAGAGGAGTGTGAAGCGCCAGTCAGACCGACATTGTCAATCGTGCTGAGGTGAGTTAAATCAGGAGTGAGTGGGCAAGTTTTTGCTTCTTACTGTAAGTTAAAATGATATTCTAAAGAAGCAACGCCTACATAATGGTGTAGACCTTTGCTAGATGAGGGACTCCAATGACGAGTCACATTTTAAATGCTGCAGGTACTAATCGTCTTCTGAATACTTACTTTGACTACTGTTATAAAAGTTCTATTCAGACATTCAAATGCTCAAACATCTTAGTTAAGACCTGGATACACAGTCTACAGTTTGCTTTTGTGCTCCTTGTTTATCACACCACAGTGGTGGATAAGGTACACCTATCTTTCACTTGAGTAAGAGTAGCGATACCACAGTGTAGAAACACTCTCTGTGTGTTCCAATACCCACACTACCATACTTTATAGCATACCAGAAAAAGATTTAGTATGTCCCAATGCATAGTAGGTGAAATGCAGTATGCCAAAAATACCAGGATGTTCTACTACATCTGGTCTGATTTTGCAGTATGCAAGCCAGCATGCTTTTCTAGTTTGTCTGACCCACAATCCTCTGCACACCGGACAATACGTCACCATCAACTATGCCGCAAACAGATGACAGCTGACTGACAGCTGATTGACAGCTGTCAGAAGTCGCAGTGACAGATGTCAGTACATTCAAGTAACTGATGACCAGCTGAATAGTAATAATAGGAATATTGATTGTGTAAGTAAACAAAATAATTATTCCAAACAACAAAAGGACAAAATTATAAAAGTAACAATGACAGAGAACTTCAGATGTAATGTAAGTGTCACAAATATACTATGTTAGAATCTACAATCTGTGCAGTTATAACTTTAAAGTTAAACTACATACATTATACTACATTACTACATCATACTATAAATTCATCTTGTGTTTTGTTTGTAAAATCTTAATCTCTAAAGTAACTCCAGAGGTCAGACTAATGTAGTAGCGTAAAAAGTACAATATTTCTTTCTGAGGTGGAGTGAAGTAGAAGTATAAAGTAGCACAAAATTGAAATGCTTGCATAAAGTATAAGTACCTCAAAATTGTTGTACTATTGACATCAGGCACTTGGTAGACCCGGGCCACCAAACTGGTGGCAGGAAGACCACTCCTGATGAGAGTCCAAAGGAAATCAGGAGTGCGAAAGAGGGTCTACTAAGGCCAGAATCCAAGATCCATCTTGGAACACGTAATGTCCGAACCATGTACGAGACCATGGAGACAGCATCCTCAGATGGAAAGATACTACCTGGACTGTTACTGCACTGGCTCCGGCGCCAAGTGCTGCATGATGGATCTGTCATCCTCCATTTAGGAGAATACCCACACATATGGCGTAGCTGTCATAATCTCAACAGAGGACCTCAAAATTGCACATTTGTTACTCACTGCAACACAACTATTTTAGCGATTTTTTTGGTTAAGGTTAAAGAGAAAAAAAAAATCTTCTTTGCTGTCAGCCATTCCACTTTTTTGAGTAACAACCCACATTTCATCCAGTTCACTGTGGCATGTGCACAGACTCAAAGACCATACAGTGCTGTTTGACAAGAGCAAGACTGACAAGTAAGTGAACTCTGATAACCAAGTTACTCTTGCAATGATTGCAATCTCAATGTGAGTAACATAACCTGATTATGTTAGCATGACAGCTGTCACAAACTGTATTAAAACTCCAAAAACATAAAATCTAATAGGACTAATTTGGGATCTTGGAGGGTTGGTGCTGCTAAAAAAGCACTGTCAAAACCAATCACAGATATAGAACATCTTTTGTGAACTTGATTAATAATAGAATTGAGTTATTTTTGTGTGCCTAACCTTTTGATGTAAAAGAGAGAGTAACTTCATATATTGGACTACTGAAACATCAATAAACCATTTTATTTATACCCTGCCTTCCTGGCTGTACAATATAATAATTAAAATTAAAATATTGATGCAATATGTATGTTACAGCGATATAAATAGTTGTACTTCTCTTTAATCTGACTGATGTGGTGGATCAGAACACTAGCATTTAATATGGCTGTCAGATTGCATCTGACTCATTAGCTGTTTTGCGCATTATCTCCATTCTGTCAGCCCTGTTCACCCATATAATCTAATGAAGCAGAGAGACCATGAAATATTAGATGATAAAAATAATTTTCCCAAACCAAGCAGTGAGGGAACCGCTGTGCAAGTGCTACAGCATCCGCTGAAAAAGACAGAAGCAGAAAGCACGCCCAGAGAATTACAGAGGCGGCCAATCTATGCAGAATTTCGATGCTTTGTTGTGGCGCTTTGCTGAAAATCTGCACCATATGGAAATCTCTCTGGATCTGAAGCCAGCACACAGTCCACAACTGTTCCAGCAGAGCGTTTCTACAAATCTGAGTGCTGTGAATACAAAAGGTGCTTTACTGGACTGAAGACAAACCTGTCTTATATCAGAGTGGAGAGAGCTGACGGGAGCACAGTGTATGATTGGCAGCGGTACAAAGACGAGTAAGAAAGTTAAAGCCCACCAGGAGGGAGGCAATGCATACATGCCTGTGTGTATGTGCATATATATTGTGTCAATGTGTGCGTTGGCTCCCCTGATTTCAAAAATTATGCGTGTATTCATATTCTGCACACACACACCAGCTTATGGCAGCTCATTGTTGAATCAGCCCTGATAGCTTGTGTGAATCAGCACAGACCAACCATGTTTCGCTGCCTCCCCCTCTGCTGTCTACACGATATGCTATGGTTTCTCAGGTGATCATGGATCCATATTATTCTATCATGGGGGAAAACTAAAAAACATCCCTCTCTCTGTAACAAAGCCTTTGGTCTTTGGGAGTCATACATATGACTTTCTTCTTTCACCACCTGTAGGCTTGAAAGGTGGCTTTACAAAGTTTGCATCATGCTTCTTGTGGAGGATGGCAACTTCTCTCAGCTTGGGTTCACAGCAGTTGAAATTGATTCCAACAGAGAGCCAGAGTCATGGCAAAAAGCCTTTCAAAACCAAGTTTTCTAATCCATAGAAACCTCTCAAAGCACTCCTGCAGCATTATCCACTTCTCTGCTGCTGATCGTCATGTTTAGAGTATCTCAAACAATCCACTCTTTTTCAATAGATAACTGAATGCACTGCTTCTGAAGGAGTTTTTGAGAATGTGCAGACGGTGATGTGAGATGTGAGAAGGTAGAAGTGTGTTGAGCTGAATTGTACAGAGGCTGAGAGGCTCTGAACAAAGACAGGCTGTACAAAGGACAATTGGTTTATGTTGTACCAGTGCTTTGAGAAGTTTCAATGATTTTTACTACGTTTTCATGCTTTGCTTTTGCAGTGGCCATGGGTAAAACTATATACATATAGAACTTAATATAACTTTAAACTTCAGTCAATAGCCTGGGCTTTTATTTGCTTTGATCGCTTAACACAACTTGGGATGGGCATCTTTATGAGACAAAAATTGTTGTTATATTATTGTTTGTTGACCTTGAAGACGGCTCAAAGGCTCAAAATAAAAGAAATGCATATGGAGCCAATATGCGACACTTTTTTCCTACAATCAAGTCCAGTGATCAACACCTCGTCATAATTCTTTATGTGTGTTAGTTTTATATTTTTAACATTTTTAAACAATCATTTCATTCCTTTCACACAAAACTTTTGCTCTGCAAAGATGAGAATACTATCAAATTGTCTTGTATACAAATAAGGTAATCGAATAACATACCAATTAAGAGATGACATTAGTTGTTTTTTTTTTTCCTTTAAAATTTATGTCTATTATGTTTCATAATAATAAATTGTTAATTGCTTCTGAATTTTCACTGTCTTTGTAATTGTAACTGTGCTTTGGCAACAGATATGAAATGCCATGCCAATAAAGCTTATTGAACTGAACTTAATTGAACTTAATTGAATTGAATTGAATTGAATTGAATTGAATTGAATTGAATTGAATTGAACTGAATTGAACTGAATTAAACTGAATTGAATTGAGGGATACCCAGCTACAGCACAGTCTACGCTTGGCAGGCTTAACATGACAATATTCACACACTAGACTCATTTTTATGAAAAATATGTTTTGGTTCTTTTGATCGGTGGACCTAAATGAATATAGATAATCCATGAATGGACACGTGTTCAGACTTAATGTCACCTTCAGTCACTACTTTTTTCATTCCTCTTGATTACCATGATGGCAAATCTGAATAAATTATACTTTGATGCCCATGGTTTCCTTAAAATGAACTGGACAGCTGGATTAAGGAGAATCTAACCGTGCTAATGATGCTTAGCATGTCCATACTGACAACAGTTTAACATTGATCTATGTAGCCGACGATCTGGTGGGCTTTAAGAGGTTTAACATATCGATGGGGTGTCTACAGGTATCAGACAGTTAAATTTAATGCTTTTAGACCCTTTCAGGACACCTTTTAACCAAATTTAGGACAGATTTTTGGACAAATCATGCTTTACTCAGTTAATCATTGCAGGCAAGTATTATATCTGTGGTCTTGTGCAGAGGTAAGTGTTATGTAGGAATATGGCTATTAGAGTGAGTAAAGTCAATCTACATTTTGCCAACAGGGAAGTGCAGGTATTAAGTAAAATTACAGTACTGTAGTTTTTTAAAGACTTGTAACATTAGAAAAGTGGACATTTCCATAGAAAGGCTTCACTCACTTTCACAAAAATAAATTTAAAAATGGACAAATTAAATTAGATAAAAATGTTTGCAGCAATTAAGACCTCACAAATTCAAATTTAAGACTATTTAATGACTTTTAAGACCTTATTGGTGTAACATTAAATTTAAGACGTTTTAAGACTTTTTAAGGACCTGTAGACACCCTGATCCAAAGAACTTCTACAAAAATTCACTGCTTTGTAGCATCAATGGCAACCATATGTAATGTAATCATGAGCCAGTAATTTTTGTATAACCCATGTAATTGGGAAGGCTGCAAACATGAGAACAATGTGCTGACGGGAGTAAAGAAGAAAGTGGTATAAAGAACAACAATCCGTGTAAGGAAGCAGGCTGGACAATGCAGGACTTTCCCCCAGGAGACCAGTGTATGGAACAATGTCAAAGCAAGTAAACTTTGAGTAATTTTAAAGTACTTCCGAATCATGTTTGTTTTGCTAAACCTGACTTTACTTGCCTAAACCTAACCCACCTAACTTTACGGTAGGTACATAAAATAGTTCGTAAGGTGCTAATTGTTAAGATATCATACAAATCACTGTATGAGAGTATGTTGGTTCATTTGTCAAATCATGTAGCCACACCCAGCTAGCACAAGGGATTCACCATTTTATTGGGCTCGGCTTTTAATTAAAGTTTTATGGTAGACATTTTCAGTTGAATATTCCTTGAATTGGAGTAGCATAGCATGGACTTCGAATGGATCCAATTAATCTATAGAAAAAACCTTTTCATGAACTTTCTGTACCTTGATGCATTAATGAGGGGATTTTGTGGCAAGTAGCTATTTTTAATCACTTAAAGCAACGTTCTGTTTTATACATTTAATGAGGCATCTGAGTCTTTGTGCATCCTCTGAGAGGAAAGACTTGTTTGTTGTTTATTAAAGGTCTCTCTAATCAGCTTGCCACTTTTACAAAATGCCCTTCCTTTGAGCCAGAATTGATCCGGAGAGCAAAAGATTTCCGGCTTGAGGAAGAGTCCTCTAATCTAATCTATCAAAGGATGCACAGATGGGGGGGATTTCTGTTTTTTTTTTTGTTTTTTGTTTTTTTTTTTGCTGACTGCACTGCACTGATGTGATGTACTGGACTGAGTCTGTGTAGAACTGCATTAGGCTCAGATAAACAGATCTGATATGGAACAAATAAATTATGCTGAAACACAAATTACACTAAACAAACTCGACTGGATGATTCTCCTTTATATAACCAACTCTGGAGTGTTTAAACAATATGACCATGGTTTGTTTTCAATGGACATGTTTGTTCATGTACATTTTCACCACATCATTTCATAGTTCAGTGTGACCTACTGCACATATTCAGCTCTTTGTTTTCATCTGTAAACTACAGCATCATCATGGTATCAACATTATGTCTATTAGAGTGTATATTTTGTTGCTCCTACCTCCAGGACAGATGCCTCTTATTCCATTTATTCTGAGGAGTTGGGCTTCGTTTCCTGCGGCCCACTGTTGACTCGGCATCAGACACATCTGGCAGAGAACATCTGGGTGTTGTCATTAGGCCCAGTGTGGCTTGGTCTACAGAGCAGAGGACACAGGGCGAGAGGAGGATATAGTTCATGGTTTGTATTGAATTGTATGTATTGCATTATATCATTCATTCTTTTATATATTTTACCAACCGTCCCACATGATTCCCCCAAACAAACACAGCCACATACCTAAGACTCCCGTCTCCTTCAGCCCTCCAAACTTCTGCATGGCTTTGATGGCCTTGGTCAGGGCCTCCTTGGTCTGTAGCTGACCAGTCACTGGGTCAGGAGGCGGGAGGTAGCCAAACTTACTCAGCCAGTCCTGGAAGGGAAACAGTAGACACAGAGTGTCAAGAGTCATCCAAAGCATTTCAAGGACTTTAGGTATCCCAAAGCAGCTGAGAGGGTCTGACACCTGTTCGTGTTTACTGTCTGTGGATACTGTGTGTCCGTCTACATTCAGGCTCTGTGAAAGCTTCAGCAAAGAACTGTGTATGTTGAAAATGATTATTTGCAAGCATGTCATTCTGCATCTTCTGAGGTAACTACAGTACTGAAGGCATTATCTGATGGTGACAGTAATGACAGGAAATGGAGCCAGAGGGAGGACATGCAAGACGTTGAGATTATATATTATGCAGTTTAGACCATGAGGGAGGCCCCATCTCTAGCGGTTTCTTTTTATACCTCACGCTTTTCCCTCTCCTTTGTTGTTATGCTAACAACTACACATGGTAAGGGACATTTGAGTCGCTAGCCACAAGGCACAGAGTCCTGAGGATGGAGTGCAACGCTTTTATCAGCAATACAGACGGATTTGAATTTCATACAAATGTCATACTGATATTAGTGTCATGATAACTGTGATATAAATGTTCTACGTGTGTATGACATGTGCTCAAAGAATGGCTGAGTAGGTTCACAAAAGAAGCCATGTATATAAAGGTTAGAACTGCAACTCCATTTCTATTAGAGTCCAATAAAGTTGCTGCCAATCAAAGCAGCCCAGCTGACAGTGATGGTACGTGTAAGATCTGACTGACGGATACAGCCGAGCTGCGACTCTTTTTTCTCTTGCCTTTTCTCCCCTGATATCTTTCTTTGTCTTTTTTCTCTCTTCCCCTCATCTGTCTCCACCCAACTAAAGCCTCCTCTTCCCTCCTCATCATCTGGCAGCCAATAAGGTGGTGACACAGAGCGATAGATAGCGAGGCATCCCCTCTGTATTGACAATGCTGGGAAAATCCCATTAACTGAATGATTTAGCACCAGTGAAGCTCTCTGTTGGCTGATATTTGTCTCTTCATCCTTGGCTTCGCCATTGCCGCAGAGGGCTTGGGAAAAGTTTCCAGGGGAATTTAATTGACCCTTAGTACCATCGGGCAATGATTTCCAGAAAGAGTTTCAAACTGGTTGCCAGGGGTGAGTGGAGAGGTCAAATAATTTAAAAGAAAGCAGGGAAGTTAAATTGACTCTATGAATCAAAAGAAAACTTAAATGACATGGTTTTTGAAACGTTTGACGACGTAGATTTCAGTTGTTTTTGTCTTCCAGCAACATCACTAAAAAGAGGTCAGATGGGTGGTCAGACAGTTGTATTTGTTTTGAATAAAATCCCAGGGTGGCCAAACTTATGTGGAAGAAAAATGGTAAAGGCAAACATCAGGCTAACAGTTTTGTAACAAAGAGAAGCCATCAGTGGCTGTCAGTTTGCAATCAGTCACATTACCCATGTTTAGTGGGAAGGCGTCAATACATAACATCAACAACACTGACTATTGACAACAGTCAAAAATATCATACATAGAGATAAAGGAATGAAGATGTAAAGATTAAAAACTGCCTAGTGACAATCATAAACATAGCCGAAAAAGGTATGTTCCTAAGAATAAATGTGCAAGTCCTTATTGTTGAATTGCATTCTTTAAAAAATATATACATATCCAAATTTCAGAAATATGCATTTTCAATCTGCAAGTACATATGAAAATGAACCTGTAGGGGTACGTTTACATGGAGAGTGAGCATCAATACACTATTCAGAAACTTAAATTCAACAGGGCCTCTAAAATGTCACAGGGTAAAAATTACATGAAAATATACAAGAGTAGTCAAATGACCCTATCAAGACTGCATCCTATGAATTAAGTTGGTTCTTATGAACAAAAAAAAGACAATCTTACGTCATTTGTGGGTGAACCTTTAGTCATTCATTCACTCAGTCATTTTCCATAACCGCCAACCCTGCTGGGGGTCATGGGGAAGAAAGGCAGGGTACACCCTGGACAGGTCGCCAGACTATCACAGGGCTGACACATAGACACAGACAACCATTCACACTCACATTCACACCTATGGACAATTTAGAGTCACCTATTAACCTGCATGTCTTTGGACTGTGGGAGGAAGCTGGAGTACCTGGAGAAAACCCACGCTGACATGGGAAGAACATGCAAACTCCGCACAGAATGGCTCCCCCACCCCAATAAAGTTATGGGCTTTATGTAACTTAAATTGATAAAATGGTTGCTGCATGAGCTGCCACCCATATTACCTGCTGGTCATTGGTCCAAACTGCCAAACAGGAAGTGGGAGCCTCCAATGGCCTTTATAGTAGAGGGAAGTCAAGACTGTACCATTTTGAGCAGGGTGCAGAGGGGGTAAGTGCCCTAAACACATTATATTGTTAATATTTTTGTGTTAGGGTGATAATTAATGATTCGATTTTTTTTTTTAAATAGTTTTTAATTGTTTATGCAGCAACTCATGTTTGTCTGTTTAAAAGCAAGGGGTAGAAGCTCCAAAGAGCAGTTCATTGTTGGAGGTGAAATCGTTTCATTTCAGAGGTATGTTCATGTTGCACCTTCAAAATGAACTGCCAAAAAAACCATGTCCACCTTTTGTTGCAACTTTTATTTAACAAAAATTCCTCAGTTCAGTACAAGCATATTTTTCTTCAGCCTGCATACCATGTCTCCATGATGACTCTCCCTCTTACAGCAACAGCGCTCTCTTCTAAAGGGTAAGTTAAACAATTTTCTCACATCAGAGGAGCTAAGTATACAGGTAAGTAATGTTTAAAATTAACTAACCATTTATTTAAAACCAGCCTGAACTGCTTGTTAATGTTACCTAAATTTACCTAAAAATATGCAAAGATTAGTCTACTCTGATCTCTACGTGTTCCCATTTCACCGCTCAGCCAATTCCTAGAATCTAGCAGTACGTAATTAGTACGTAGGACAGATTTGGGACATGCCATGACTTCCTGGTTAAACTTAGACCCACCTTACTTACTGTGGTTGGGCCTGTCACTCTTACTTTCTGGTTAACCTCCAAATAAAGTGGTTTATCTGAACTGTGGCCTTGATTACAACCTGTCTGCCTGCTCATGTTTCTTGCACTGTCAGACCTTGATGAAGCAGGGTTGGCACAATCCCACATCTAAATGATTTCTTGGGTGTGTATGTATGTATGTAAGAGATAAAAATTATGGTGATGACTATGAAAAGAAGACCCAAGTTATAATAAGGCAGAAACTTTCTTGAAATCAAAACAAATTTCACAAAGCGCATGTGTATGCTTATCTGTGTGCATTGTGTGAATGCGCACGTATCCACACAGACAGGAGGAGGTTTATGCTCTTCTTCTGTGTAAGCAAGGTGCGCAAGTGATGGATTACATCTGCCCTGTCTACACAACCGCAACTCCCTGTTTTCACACTCATAAACTCACTACATCAAACTTTTTTGTGGAGCCAGCAACTAATTTAAACCCTGACATCGTAGCTCATGGGGGGGGGGCTGTAAAAGCTGCCAACGAGTTCAGTAACATGCTGAACACTGCTAAATTATATACACGGATGTCACCGTGTTTAGGTGAGATTGGGTGTGCTTTTAAAAGACTGCACACAAGTCATCTGAGTTCAAACAGAGACACAAAAAAATCAAAGATTCCCAGATAAGGAGAAGAATAAACTTGAGCTCTACAGTGAAAGAGCAACAATTCACTCTCACAATAGACAGTGACAGCTCAAAGATACAATTACAACTGGAAGGACGTATGTTTCAAATTTAATAAACCAAAAAAATAATGTCGCTTTCCTCCAGGGGTCTTCACCCCTTAAAAAAAAAAGAATTAAATTGTGCAGAGTGGGAGAAAAACACATAATCTGGCCTGTGCAACAAATTCATCCTCTTCAATTTTCTGATTAACAATCAGAGGTCAGACATGGACGACTGACACTTCTTTAATCGCTCATTAAGACACAGACACACACAAATATATACATACACACTCTGAATGCAGAAAAATGACGTGTATCACTGCACTGCATCCCAATCGAGAAGCCTTTTTTTCAAAGGCTTTGATGCTGCAGTGGTAACTTGCTCCATTCAATGATTGCAGCAATGTTTTGATTGCCGTGTTGTATTCTGCATAAAATAAGAGTCTGGACTCTTTTACTTTCTTGTGCCAGAGTTGTAAAGCAGAACTAAAAGAACATCTCGAATGGCACAGTGTAAAGTTCAACCACCGCTTCAAGCAACCAGGGAAAAAAAAAAAAAAAAAAAAAAAGATATGTTCTTTTTAAGTTTTCTCTCTTTATGATAATTTATTCAGAAAGCTGAGAGTGTGTGAGAGAAAGATAATGGAGAGCAGACAAATAAAAGTTTCCCATCAACAAAAAATAATTAAGACTTTAAGGTCATCTTAAGAAAACTACAAGTGAGAAAACATTCGCTTTAAATTTGACATTTTGAGCAACGCATATATTAAGTGTAGCTCCTCGGTTGTTGTGTCACTGGCTTTGGTCAAATGCAACAAATCAGGCATGACGTCAGCTGAGACAAGAAACTTTATGGTTAATAAAGAGTAATGCACATTAACAGTAGCTTTCCAACTAAGGTGTCATCGTGCGCCACAACCACCCAGATTTATTTATTTATTTATCGGACATAAGAGGAAATCAGAATCAGAAATACTTTACTGATCCCCGAGGGGACATTGTGATTCGTTACAGTCGCTCTGACGAGAATAGAGAATTATAAGAAGTAAGAATAAACGTGTAAAATCAATAAAGTAATAAAAGAAAAGATTCTAGCTCCTGTGCAGCGATGGGTCGGGTCCGGGCATTTTTATAAGTACAATACATACATCAATAGTGTAACAAAAATAAAGTAAGAAATATGTACAGTTACATGCATGATAAAGTCCAACACTGAAAAATATTGTAGCAGTTGAATTATTGCACCCGATAGATAATTATGAAGGTGAATGAAGTCCAGATGCCAGTCTACTGACTGTGGCTGACACTGAGGGAGGAGTTGTACAGGTTAGATGGCCACAGGCAGGAATGACTTCCTGTGGCACTCTGTGGTGCATCTTGGGGGAATGAGTCTGTCACCTGTCTGTCTGGGAATGAGTATCTGACCAGCGACACTCATTCTTCCTAGATGCACCACAGAGCACCACAGGATTTTGTGGTGCTCTGTGGTGCAAAATGATCTGTTGATGTGTGTTTATCAAAGAGTGATCATCACAGTGAGTCTGAGGGCGCATGCACACCAGGGTAGTTGGGGGACTCGGTTCGATTAGGCGGGGAATGGCGAAAAAGTTAACAACTTAATTTGGTTCAGTTCACTTTCACACTGCACTTTTTAAAGCGGACCAAACCACCTACACAACGTCACGCAGTTACAACAGCTGCTCATTTGGGGGAGGTATTGCCTGAAACGACCACTGATCAGGACGAAAAAAAAGCATGAGGAAGAAGAAAACCCAGCTCATCGATTGGCCAGGACTGAAAACGGAAATCCATCCAACTAACCAGCGCTATAAAGATCTCTGACCATATATCATTAAGCGCCTGCACCTCCTCACTACTCCACATCTGCCCACGATACATTTTCCAACTTTTTCCTTTTTTACCTCTGCATCTCCCGGTTCGTGCTGTTGGCTTTGTTTTTTTCTACCCAAAATGCACTGCGCTCTACATCACTTCCTGTCTTTGGTTCACTTCCTCTCTTTGATTCGCTGGATAGTCCGTCTGTATTTCCCACTGTAAGCAAACCGCACCAGGGTTCACTTGCAAATGAACCAAGACTTCCAGTTTTCACGCAGACCAGAGTTCGCTCGTTTGGTCTGCACCAGAGTTCGAATGAGCGTTCGCACCACTCCAAACGAACCAAACTATCCGTGGAAGCAGACCAGGGTTCATTTAAAGCGGAGCACAAGTGCCAGTGTGAACGCGTCCTGAGTCTATGGTAGAGTGGAGTGGGGGGGTGGGGCTACTGGGGAAAGCTTGCCTCGGGCCCTGAATGTGCTACACTGTCTTTCACTTTGCACTTCAAATCTGTGTGTGTCTAGTCACTGATTTAATAATGGAACAACTTGTTACATAATGAGCCACAATACAAGTGCCTTACAACTGTGTTCTCCAAGTTAAGGAGAGCTCAGTTCACTGATGGGATTTGCATAAAATCAGTGTGTTTAGGAAATAATCAAAGAGATCAAAATGCATTGATCCTTAAACTGGAGACTTCATTAAATGAAAGATACTAAAAAACATCATGGGTGTACATAACAAAAAGTTATTTGGCATCCATTTCTAAAGAAAGATTGAAAGATTTGTAAAACTAACACACTGATTGGAGAAATGTGTGGAATTAAAAAGAGATGGATTACAATGAACACCACAATAAACTTTAGTTTAATGAATTCGCATCCTCTCTGTTTACAAAATGGTCAGATATACCGCCCATTACTATCAAATCACCGTCCGTAATGTGTGCAGTCTGTCCTTAAATGCACTGAAATAAAGACAGAGCATAAACAAACTAAATGTTGACCTCTTTTTCTGTGTTTTCTTTCTGCAGTGGAGCTCAGCTGCAGTCCAGCCACACTGACACTGGTATTAAGTGACATCAGCAAGGCAAATTCTTGCTGACATGGGGGCTTGACCCCACGTCCCTACTCAGGCACAGGGGGTCCTCACCACTTAGCCAACTCACTGCTAAAATGATCTGCACAGTCCTAAGACATTAACATTCAGTTTTGATTTGTGCAGTCAAGCAAAACCAAATTAAAACAATGACAAATGTCCCTGTAAAATTAAGTCGAACTGCTCAGAGAACGCCACATGCCGTCTCGTCTGAAGAGTAAATCCAACAATACTGTTTGTGCAAGAATCAAAGTGCAGTATTCTTACATTTGCTGTGCGTGCCAATCTATTTTTTGTGATCTATATTCTATTCTCCATCAAGATGTCGCTGGCATGAGATATTTCAACAACGTTGGATTTTGGTTACTTAACAACACAACTTAAAACCAACAAAATAGTTACATCATCTGTTGTCAGTATTCTGCATCGATTGACTTAAACATCAGATGTTGTTCTGACATTGAATTTTGTTCACCCAGCATCAAAAACTAAATTGAAACAAATATCAGGTTTGAAAGAGGTTGCTGGCCAACTGGGGTTGAACTAGACAGCACTGATGCACAAATACGCATTAAGATTCTCTTACTATTCTACTATTCTCTAATCCTTGCCTATTTCCTGCCTAACATGTTCTCAGAAACATATTTTAGTGTACTGTTTAGCTGCAAAATGAGAACATTTGTGACCTGCGGCTGGCAATTCAGCTTGACTGTTTTCAACATTGCCTAGCTTGACAGTTTGACCGAAGTCCACGAGCAGTGATTGACACAATTGACAGCTGCATTAGAGACTCCTCGGCTATGACTGGTTGTTTTAACAGTAGATTCTTGCAAATGCTACTAGAAACACCAGGAGGAGGCAGAGGAATATAATGTTTCTCACAGATGACGTGGCTCATGTACTACAGTGTGGCTAAGTCACAGTTTCAGCAAATATGAAAAAAGGTGTTTTTATTGAAGTTATCAACTGTAGCTTTGGGCCATGTCTACATGAAAACAATCCGCTGAAAACGGAATAGTTCCTCATTTTCATTTTCAAAAAAGTTGCACGTTTAGACGGGCCAGTAGTTGGCAGTGTGACTTTGTAATGAAACAATACGCATCTGTGCACATTGGCTTCCTTCTACAGAGCGGTGATGTATGAACAAACAAAATGGCAACCGCACAAACGTTTGCCTGGACAGACAACGAGATGGAGTTGCTACAGTAAATCTACACTTTGTTGGAGAAGCATTGATAAATTCAAAGGATAAGCAACACAAATTGAGCTCGGGAGTCCGCCATTGTTGTTGTGATGGTCAACTTTCTCGCACATGCCTAGTGACTGGAACCGTAATGTGCATGTGCAAAAAAGTCTCCATTTTTAGAGGAACATATTGCAAGTTTACATGACAACAGAGACGGTGCTGTTTCCAAAAAATTGCATGCTGGAACCCACTGTTTTCGGTTGAAATCATTGTCGTGTAAGACCTTAAAGAAAAAATCTTTATTTTTAGTCTGCTTCTAAACATCAATCAGGTCCTGTGTGAGCACACCACTGTACGCTGGTGTTGGAACAATTCTGGTTACTTCTTACACTGCATTTTGAATCAGATCAAACCAACCCCATACTGTCTTAAACTGAAAATCTGTGTTGCTTAGTTAGTCACTAATATTTAATGCCACAGAGAAATACTTAAAGTACTAAGTCTTCCGCATAGCCCCAGAAGTAGAATATTCCTGCACTAACTCTTAAGTTTGTGTAAAATGTCATTAGTGGTGCAGAGTCCACCCAGTGCCCTGCATGTCCTCGTTTCCCTTCCTCCTTTAGCTGTATCATTTGAATACTCGCAGCTGTGCAACATTTAATCAATCCGAGCAACACTTTTCATCACTGTCAATAAGCTGGCATTTATCATTCGCTGTATACTTGGTGGGAGACAGGGCTGCGCTGATGCACTTCACTGTGGTACAATTAGGCAGCCTCCTAAATCAAACTTGTCTGTTGATGTACCACCGACTGCAACAACAGTCAATTTTCCTCAGCATGGAAGCGCGGCAGATTTAGCTCTGTGTCTCATGGTGCTCTCTTTAACAAATGTACTGATCAATGTGTGCTCTTACTTTCTCCATGTTCTGGCGACCTCGGGTCCCTTGGCGGGGTGATATCATGATATATACCATGACACAAAAAAAAATCTATCAACTGCCAGAGATTTTATTGTAGGAACCAAGGAAGCTATCCCATCTTTGATATCTGTGGTTGTATATGGCAGTGATGAAAATCCAGTTTTGACAAGTGTGCAACATGAGATCATTTCCTCCTCCATTAATTTAGACAGATTTCATTAATACAAACATAAACTTGTGAGCCATGTATGAGCATGCCCTGTACGGCTCCCCAGTTTATCTGCAATTTAAAAGCAACAATTACTCAGGAAATGTGACATTGCTACCATTTGGGATCAATGCTTCCAAGACACTTTTGTGAGAGAGGCCTAGGGTCCTTTTTGATTGGATTTTGAATTCACAGGATTTTTTGAATGAATGTGATAAAGTGCTTTGATCTCGGGTATTTACTTTACTGGATCAGCCGACATTTTTGTGCATTGAATTTCCAGGAAATATACTGTCTCAAAATATCACAAGCTCCAATTACCTGTGTTCCACTTTAACACTTGGCCAGGGAATTTTAAAACCAAGACTAACAATCCTTTTAAAACACATTTAAAGATGCCTTGCAGAGTTTTCTTGTAAACAAAGTTTCTATTTACATTGATTGTCTCTCACCAAAATGCACTGTGTCTCTATCCTTGAGGTCTGAAAATGTGCTGACTGCTTTTCCTTTCTCAGAAAACATTTGCAAAGCCGATTCTTCTGAAAAGTTTAAACAGATAGTTTATTTCATCGAGCTGACAGTTCCTTGGGAAGACTCAGTGGAAGAAGCATATGAAAGAAAAAAGCTTAGATATGCAGACTTAGGAGCAGAAGCTGAGCAGCGAGGATGGAAGACTAGGATTTGTCCAGTGGAAGTGGGGTGTAGGGGATTCATAGCAAGATCAACTGTCTCACTCCTGGGGGAACTCGGAGTGCGGGGACAGAGTTTGAGGAAGACAGTGAGGGAAATGTCAGATGAAGCAATTAAATGCAGCCAGTTTATCTATTACAGAAGAAATAATGTCAGCTGGGGGCCAGCAGGGGAACTACTAAGCAGGGCACATAACTCCTTGAGATCAGGTGGAGAGATCCACTTCCTGTCAGGAGAAATCCAGGAAGAGGAAGTATTTAAGTGTGGGAGTGGCCTATTGGAATCCATTTTGTTTGAGGCCATGCGGCAAGGTGAGTGTGCTTGCTGATCCTGTAAGTCCAGTTAGCTCCTTTAACTTTAGCTTATATTGTAGTTATGCTATGTAGTGTGTGAAATAGAGTATGGTGAATGTGACAGGAAAGCTAGTATCAGCATTGCTTCTGCCTGGAGCTCGCATGTATGGAGCCTGGGTTTGGTTGAAGATGGCAGTGCTGTTTGGGCTGAGAAAGCCATGTGTATGTAAGGAGGAAATCCAGGAAGAGGAAGGTTATTTAAGTGTGGGAGTGGCCTATCTGAATCCATTTTGTTTGAGACCATGCTGCAAAGTGAGTGTGTTTGCTGATCCTGTGAGTTCATTTATCTCCTTTAACTTTAGCTTACATTGTAGTTATGCTATGTAGCGTGTGAAATAGAGTATGGTGAATGTGCTAGTAAAGGTAGTATCAGCATTGCTTCTGCCTGGAGCTCGCATAAACGGAGCCTGGGTTTGGTTGAAGGTGGCAGTGCTGTTCTGTTTGGGCTGAGATCACTGTCTAGCCTCCTGGAGGTGTCATTGTTGTGAGGGCTCGTCTTGGGGAGTGTGATAGCCTAACAAGGCTTCCCTCCCTGGGTCTACCTCCTCTGTGGTAATATAGGTAAGGTAAAGGAGGTTGTTCGGTTAGTGTGGGAGCAGTGAGACCTGGCATTAGGGAGTGTCTCTGGGACGCCAGAGATCACTGTCTAGCCTCCTGGAGGTGTCGTGGGACCAACTAGACGAAACACCGGTGAAAGGAGGTTCCCACCCGATGACCCCAAAGACATGTTAGTTATCACTGCTCATTGGTCTGTATAGTTAAGCCTTGCCATAATAGTTTGTCGTAGGGCTTAGGAGGTTATTCACTGAGTGCTGATCCCTTCTTATTTATTTATTTATTTACTTATTTATTTATTTTTTTTTTTTTAGAGCACAAACTTCTTGTGTTTATTTGAATTCAGAACTAGCCCAGCTAGTGACTGCTGTGAACAGGGCAGCTGACAACAAGGGAAAGACCATGTGACCGCTTGGAAAGACAGCTGACAGGAGGAAAAGACCCCAATGGTGCTGGCATGGGTTAGCAACCCATGGTAGCAGTGGTGAGGCCTAGCAGCCTTACTACAACCAAAAATTAGCTACAGCCAACTTAGGAAAAATACCCCAAGAGTCAGCGAGCAGGGGTGGAAGATGACTCACAGGTGGATTACACGGTAACAGACATTGGAACGGACACGACTATGACTTGGATCTGTGACTCAGTGAAGGATAGGGGCACGGACCTATCCACCAGTGCTAGAATTAGCAGCAGTCAGGGCAAGGTGAGCGCATCTGTAGAGGATAAAAGTAGCACAGTTGAGAACAAGATGCTTCAGGTTTGTCCTTGCGGCTGGCAGAAAGTAACATCAGTGAGAGGCCTCAGAACTCATCAGGGAAAGAAGAAGTGTGTGGCAAAGAAAGGGCAGAGTAGCCGATTGATCAGTACTTCCTAAGAAGTCAGTCAGTCAGTCGGATGAAGTCCAGCGGCAGGTAGAAAACCACAGTTCGCAGGATATCAGTAACGCTGCCACTGAGGAGGAGGGGGTAGTAAGAGAAGATGCAGGTGACACTGAGGCCAGTATGCTAGCCAGAGAGAGAACCATGGAGCAAAAGGTTAGAGTTAGATGGCCTAGAGCAAATGACAGTAAAGAATGGGAGATAGTTAATAGAGATTTGTCAGTAATCTTGAGTAGGCTTAGAGGATATGCAAAGGAAAGGTTAGAAAAGATGGGAGATATAATGTATTCATATGGTGTAGAGAGGTTTGGGGTGCATGAGAGAAAGAGGAGTGAGAGGGTACAGTCAGGTAAGTCTAGGCGGCAGAGAGAAATAGAGAAGTTAGTCAAGGAAAGGAGACAGTTAAGAAAGCAGTGGAAAAGGCTACAGAAGAAGAAAGGAGGGAATTAAGGTGTTGCAAGAGGAGTTGAGAAGCAGGCTAGCAGTTCTTAGAAGGGCAGAGCATCTCAGGAAAAAGAGGAGGAAGAAGGAATATGCTAGGACAGGTTTTTTCAGGGACCCTTTTAAGTTTGTTAAAGGATTGTTCAGCCAGGAAAAGGGAGGGCAGCTTAAAGCAGAAAGGCTAGAGGTTGAAGAATATTTGAGAAACACATATTCAGATTTGGAGAAGAATAGGATAGTAGGTTTCCCACCTGATATCCCTCCATTAGGAGGGATAGAGCATGAGATGGATGTCAGGCCACCTAGGTGGAAGGAAGTTCAGGAGGTGGTCAGGCGTGCAAAGGCTTCTTCGGCCCCAGGGCCTAATGGAGTCCCCTACCGGGTTTATAAAAGTGCGCCTGATGGTGTCCTCATTCCTAAGGAGAAGGAGTCTGTGGACCTTAGCCAGTTCCGGATGATTTCTCTCTTGAATGTGGAGGGGAAGATTTTCTTTAGTGTAGTAGCGCAGAGACTAGCTAGTTACTTAGAAAGGAATAGCTTAATAGATACCATGGTGCAGAAGGCAGGAATACCAGGTTTTTCAGGGTGTTTAGAGCATACTAGCATGATCTGGCACCAGATTCAGGCAGCGAAGATTAACAAAAGGGACCTACACGTAGTATTTTTAGATCTTGCAAATGCATTTGGTTCAGTTCCGCACAGCCTCATTTGGAGTGCGTTTGACTACTTCAGAGTGCCACAGGTAGTTGTTAACTTAGTGAAAGCATACTTTCAGGATATTAGGTTGTGTCTAAGTACAGCAGGTTTCACAACAGGTTGGCAGAGGCTAGAAATAGGCATCATGGCAGGGTGTACAATTTCTCCGTTAGCATTTACTATGGCAATGGAAGTAATCATCAGGGCTTCTAAGTGGGTGGTAGGTGGGGAGAGATGGCAGAATGGGTTGCATCTTCCACCAGTTAGGGCTTACATGGATGACATGACACTGGTGACCACAACAATGCCATGTACAAAGAGGCTACTAGAGAAGGTAAATAAGAACCTCAAGTGGGCCAGCATGAAAATCAAGCCTAGTAAATCTAGAAGCATCTCGATATGTAGAGGGAAATTAAGTGATAGGAAGTTTGTCATAGATGACGAGGACATCCCAACAATTAGGGAAAAGTCAGTAAAGAGCTTAGGTAGGTTGTACAATGTAGAGTTGAATGATAAGGAACAGGTGGTGAAATTTAGAAAGATGTGGCTGAAGGATTGGATAGAATAGATAAATCAGAACTTCCAGGAAAGTTGAAGTTGTGGTGTTTGCAATTTGGGCTATATCCTAGGTTAATATGGCCACTGTCAATTTATGAAATTCCAATAACTGTTGTGGAGAGAATTGAAAGGTTGGTTAGCTCCTACATTAGGAAGTGGTTGGGCGCTCCTAGATGCCTAAATAGTGTTGCATTGTATGGAAAAGGGATACTTCAGCTGCCAGTAACTAGTTTAACAGAGGAATTTAAATGTACCAAGGTCAGGACAGAGCTCTTGTTAGCTGGGAGTATGTGGGAGTTAGGAGTGTGTTTGCAAATCAAACCAAGTTGAGGTAGTGGAACCCAAGATCGGCAGTTCAGGAGGCAGAGGCAGCTCTTAGACATGCAGAGATTGTAGGTAATGTTCAGTTTGGCCGGGGAGGCCTGGGGCTTGGCTCAGGTAAACCGGTATGGAATACAGCAGGCCTCAAAGATAAAAGAAAGCTGGTTGTAGAACAGATACGCAGACAGGAAGAGATAGTAAGGGGTGCAAAGGTAGTGGCCCAGGCTAAACAGGGACAGTGGTTGAATTGGGAAAGTGTAGAGAAGAGGAAGCTTAGTTGGAGGGACCTGTGGAGTATGGAGGAGAATCGTATTAGATTCCTGATAGGGGCTACATACGATGTCTTACCAACCCCCCAGAACCTAAAACTGTGGGTAAATGAGGACCCGTCATGCCCATTGTGTTCAGCACGCAACTTTAAAGCATATTTTGTCAGGTTGCAAAGTTAGCTTGTCACAAGGCCGATATACATGGCGACATAATCAGGTGTTGAAATGTTTAGCTGCAGGCATTGAAGGGAAACGAAGACAGGTGAATTCAGAAGGTGTTAAGGATAGGAGTTTAGTAATTCAGTTTGTCCGTGAGGGAGAGAAATACAGAAGGGATAAGTTAGTGAGGAGGCAAAGGTGTGGCCGCCTAGAAGGTGCTTGTGATTGGGAAATGCAAGTAGATTTAGGGGGAAAGCTTGTTGTTCCTCAGGAAATAGTCTGTACCAGGCAGAGGCCTGACTTAGTGTTGTGGTCAGTGAGTCAACAGATAGTTTATTTCATCGAGCTGACAGTTCCTTGGGAAGACTCAGTGGAAGAAGCATATGAAAGAAAAAAGCTTAGATATGCAGACTTAGGAGCAGAAGCTGAGCAGCGAGGATGGAAGACTAGGATTTGTCCAGTGGAAGTGGGGTGTAGGGGATTCATAGCAAGATCAACTGTCTCACTCCTGGGAACTCGGAGTGCGGGACAGAGTTTGAGGAAGACAGTGAGGGAAATGTCAGATGAAGCAATTAAATGCAGCCAGTTTATCTATTACAGAAGAAATAATGTCAGCTGGGGGCCAGCAGGGAGAACTACTAAGCAGGGCACATAACTCCTTGAGATCAGGTGGAGAGATCCACTTCCTGTCAGGAGAAATCCAGGAAGAGGAAGTATTTAAGTGTGGGAGTGGCCTATTGGAATCCATTTTGTTTGAGGCCATGCGGCAAGGTGAGTGTGCTTGCTGATCCTGTAAGTCCAGTTAGCTCCTTTAACTTTAGCTTATATTGTAGTTATGCTAGTGTGTGAAATAGAGTATGGTGAATGTGACAGGAAAGCTAGTATCAGCATTGCTTCTGCCTGGAGCTCGCATGTATGGAGCCTGGGTTTGGTTGAAGATGGCAGTGCTGTTTGGGCTGAGAAAGCCATGTGTATGTAAGGAGGAAATCCAGGAAGAGGAAGGTTATTTAAGTGTGGGAGTGGCCTATCTGAATCCATTTTGTTTGAGACCATGCTGCAAAGTGAGTGTGTTTGCTGATCCTGTGAGTTCATTTATCTCCTTTAACTTTAGCTTACATTGTAGTTATGCTATGTAGCGTGTGAAATAGAGTATGGTGAATGTGCTAGTAAAGGTAGTATCAGCATTGCTTCTGCCTGGAGCTCGCATAAACGGAGCCTGGGTTTGGTTGAAGGTGGCAGTGCTGTTCTGTTTGGGCTGAGATCACTGTCTAGCCTCCTGGAGGTGTCATTGTTGTGAGGGCTCGTCTTGGGAGGTAGACTGTACAGCCTAACCCGGCGGGAGTGTGATAGCCTAACAAGGCTTCCCTCCTGGTCTACCTCCTCTGTGGTAATATAGGTAAGGTAAAGGAGGTTGTTCGGTTAGTGTGGGGAGCAGTGAGACCTGGCATTAGGGGAGTGTCTCTGGGACGCCAGAGATCACTGTCTAGCCTCCTGGAGGTGTCGTGGGACCAACTAGACGAAACACCGGTGAAAGGAGGTTCCCACCCGATGACCCCAAAGACATGTTAGTTATCACTGCTCATTGGTCTGTATAGTTAAGCCTTGCCATAATAGTTTGTCGTAGGGCTTAGGAGGTTATTCACTGAGTGCTGATCCCTTCTTATTTATTTATTTATTTACTTATTTATTTATTTATTTTTTTTTTAGAGCACAAACTTCTTGTGTTTATTTGAATGCTAGCAGTCTTCTTCTTCCATGCCTTTGTTGACACAATGCTGCATTTCTTAGTGCGTTATTGGCACCTGTAGATAAGTGGAATACTGTGAAACCATTGGCAGTAATGTGTATTGAATAACCATAATAATGTCTGCAAATGCATCCACATGTGCATGCATGGGAACACAAAAAACAGGGACCCACTCTTAAGCTTTGTTGAGACTACTAGACTACTAAATCTATTTTTTGGCATATCCAGATTGTATTCAGATCGATTTTAGAAGGTCTGGTCTGAAAAAAAAAATCACATGAAATGCAATTTTTGCAAATCAAATCCAAACCACATTTGGAGGTGGTCTGGAATGTAATTCCAGATACAGATGCGTCTCACTCCGGACACTCTGGCCCCTTAAATCGTATTAAATCGTATCGTCTATTGTCATGTGCTCTGTGCACGAGACTCAACTCTGACCCGAACACTAATCCATATGAGTCCCAAAGTTTTTCACAGGCTGCTGCTGCAGATTGAGTGCACAATGGTATGACAGCTTTCTAAAAGTGGAGGCTGGCTGTTAGGGAGCGCTTGATTTGATATACAGCAGAATTTTATATGAGCGGAGCTTGCATTTTAAACGACAATATCGCAGTAAATCATGTTAATTTAACTGTGGGAAGCCAAAATTGTGATTGTGATTAATATTCAGTTAATTGTGCAGCCCTTTGAAGCCCATAAGTCTTAGGTCCCCATCACACAGAAAGTGTTCTGGCAGCTGGAGGCAGCTTTTTGTAATTGTTTTTAATAAGAACGAAGCTTTTCTGCGCACTAGGTGCCTGGTGTTTTTGCCAGAGTGCTCTGAACTCCATTAGCTAAAAAAACTTCATTTCAGGGCAGAAAAGTGGCACGTCATCTCCACTTTTTTCCCATTGTCCAATCAGATGATTTGAGGGGCAGGCCCTCTGTGGTGCTCATGACAACAAGTTTACAGCAAGTAAAACTGGTGGTAGCAGTTGGTGGATACCCAGAGCTATATGGCCAGACGATAGACAGCAGGTTGTCAAACTGCCCCTGAGTCATTGTAAAATATGCCTGGAAACAGCCATCATTGAGACGAAGCTCCTGGACCAACTGGTGGTACTCCCCATGATCCACCCTCTCTTTTAGGGTCTCATGTACCCACACAGATCTTTGTTTCCATGTGACCAACAAACTATTTACTGACAGCCTCTCAGCCTCAACCAGCGCTACAGTAAGTAGCTTCTTTTACTGTTATTTTAATTTACTGTTAAATAAAATAAATAAACAAATAAATGAATGGTAGATTGATTACACAGGAGGGTTAGGCTAAGGATGCGAGGGGGTGGTTGCCTGGCAACAATACAAAGGTGCAGAAAGTGTTTTTTACTAGTGGCATTCAATTTAAAAAAAACAAAAAAAAAAGGGAAGTGAGGTGAGCCGCATGTTTTGGAACCTGCAGAAACACTTTGTGTGTGATCGTGGCCTTGGACTGAAAGTTGAACTGTTGACAAAAACACCTTTAAAACATGTTCTTCTTTTAATGAACAAAAACTAAATGAGACATAAACAAACAGAACACAATTAAAGACAGAAGGCTAAATCCCTCCCTCTACCTCCCTGGGTTACAGGAAGTTGGCTGCTCTACAGTGACTGCAGTGTAGACATACTGTAGTCTATATATCCGCACCTTATAAATATGCACATATACAGTATACATACTGTATCTAGGCTTTTTATATAATATTTTCTGCCTTCACTGCATGTTGGCCCCTTGTCCTGATGAATAATGTTCAACCATAAAAGTAACTCTTTGAGATATAATGAGATCGCCCAGTGAACATCAGACCTGTGAGGCAAATTGCAAATTTGTTAAATTTGAAATTAAGACAATATCTGTGTTTTGTTTTTGCAGGCTTGCTTTTAAATTAACTATCTCTAAAATAAAATACTGAGTAAAACATAAGAAAAAGATGTTTAAAAATGAATGTGCAATGTGGATGTAGCACTTTTTGGATATCACCGTACAAAAATTATACACACTTTCTTCTCATAATGCACACATCTACTATAGCCCAATGATTTGTGACACTTAATTATCTTGACACGATGTTATAGCCTTCGAGACACAACTCTCCAAACCCAAGTTTGCACAGAAGCAATGCTGCAAATGTGGGTGTAAAGCACTGACGAATGTTTATTCCCTGGAGTAGACCACCTGCTTCTACTTAATGCAGCTCATTAACAAACGTATGCAAACACACTCACTCATGTTCTGACCCCAGAGCTCATGCATACACACGTTATCCAAACACACATTCAAATCTTTAATTTATGTCCACAATAAAACAATAACTCAGCGAGGACATGCTGCACACACGCTCTGCCTTTCACTTTCTCATAAACACACACATAATTGAGGCGTTGAGTGGGTATTATAGGGTTTGACTTAGTCCCAGTCTGCGCCGCAGTATCCGAATGTGAAGGATAATTTATCTCTGTAATCCTGAATCCTGGTCCCTCTAATCCTTTAATGCAGTAAGGTCTGGAAGAGAAGCAACAAATTCATAAAAATATTCAGTGTGAAATAAGACAGCTAAAGAAAATATAGGGGCTTAATAGTCCCGACAAAGCATTCAGAGTTTATGGTATTTTAGGATATTATGGAATGGTCTGTTTATAGTGTTTATGTATAGAGCTTGTTAAGAGGAGGCAGCGCTGTCAGACATAGAAAATTACCCAGACTTTCCCTGATTAAATAATATATTTAAATTACTTGTTTATCAATAGCAATTTGTAGCTGTGGGCCCAGCAAACAGCGAGAGAACTGCTCACAGCCTCTCTGCAACAAAGCTGATAGTCCACGCCAAGGATAAAATAGATTTGAGGTAGAAAGCCAGGCTTCATGTGTGTGAGACATTGATTAATGTGGGCGCCGATTTGAAGCGTTGCTGGATTGCAGATACATCAGTGTTGCGTTTGAAACAGGAGGGTTGAGACGGAGAGACACTGTGTGGGTGTGTGAGTCTGAGGAAGGATAAGACGTTGTTTGGTTACATGTGATTTAACACATTGTGCTTCAGGTGCTTTGTAATGTTAAGACATTTTAAATCTGTTTGTGTTTACTACCATAGTCAGTTGTAAAGAACGGGGGGTCCTGCAACGTATACTGCGACTTATCCACATTAAGTTTAACGACTAACAGTTAGTCATCCCAAAATGTCAACATACGTTTTTAAAGGTATTGTTAGTTTTTTGTAATTAAAAAGGAAGACTAAAGGGTCTTTGGGGGAACATCAGAAAAAGGTCCTTTTCGTCTCGGCTGGATGGAGCAGCGTGTCGGTGTCTATGTCTATGTTTGATTGATTAGCTGTGGTGCAGAACACAGGCAGGGAACAAGAAAAAAAGGAAACAAACCTGTGCTGCTAGCTTACAAGCAATATGGACCACATGTAATAATTTCAGATAAGTTTACATGCTGTTTAATGTGCTGAAGCTGCAGGACAGGACACGTGTTCATAAGACCTTAGCTAATGTGGGTTGTTGCTCAAAGTCTGTGACTCGGATGTTGTGTAGCGGGCTGCTGTCTGTCTCTTACGCTGCATTCACGTGCTCCTCGGCTGACCCTGTTAACCAAGTTGTAAGTCATTCTTCCAACTCTGGTGTGTTTATTAGCTTTAAGCTGTGATGTGGAAACAACATGCACAGGGGTTTCATCATGGGGGGAAAAGCAGGACAATGGAAGGGGAGCTCTCAAAACCCCTGGGATGCAATTTTTTTTATTTTTAAGCATTCTCAGAACCCATCAGCTGTATTTGGCGTCTGACTTCCGGCAGACGCCAAATACAGCCTCTGGGGGTAGACCCCCGATTGAGGAGGCGAATTTCCATTTCAGACTTACATTTATATATAAGTAAATATGCTGAACCATTGCGATGGATTCAGAGTTTGCAGTGACGCCAATTATGTTCCGCCTCATAGTTCACCGCATGGACTGTTTAACCTGGCAACAACTGCAGCCGGCTCAAATGTGATTGGTCAATATCACGCGGACTACAAACAGCCAACAACCACAAACCAGAGCTCTTCCACTCTTCTTCCAGAGGCAAGATCTCTGGGGTTTGCCTACAGACTCTACATTCACTGAATGTAGAGTCTATTTATGGAGACTAATTTTTAAGTAATAAGTGCCATAACTAAATTAAAATAGACTGAATAAATTGGTTAAAAGACTGAACTTTGTTTAAAAAATAAGCTCTCTGAGGCTCCTATTACCTCTTCAAGCTGCAAAAGTCTAGGTTTAGGTTTAGTCCGCCCCTGCATGAGGATCCGTCTCGCAGCGAGAGCCAAGCGAGGGACTGCTTATCCTGCTGGAACAGCAACATACACTGTCATGTCTTCCAGAAAGAAAGAAAGAAAGAAAGAAAGAAAGCCCACAGAAAAAAAAATCAAAAAGGTGTGTGGAAGAGACATGGATCAAGAGAGGAAGGACGGACAGAGGACAGAGACTGCTCATGCATAGAACCCAGAATTTGGTGCTATGCCCCTGAACATGGACGCTACAAATCAGATGTGTTGTATTGTACTGCTCAGAGCATTTAAACAACATGCAGGTAACAGCTGAAGCTTTATATTACAAAGTGATTTTGTCCCAGACTTGTTGATGCACCAGTACATCCCTTAAAACTACTTAAGTATTGCTATACCTGACTAATGCTAATAAATAACTTCTCTAACTAACCTAGGTCACTCTAGCTGGACAGAAACTAACAGTTACAAAGTTATCCCATATGATAAATTACACACAATTTGTGAATTAATTACAAATTGATCATTTTTCATCCAAGTTTATCATCAACCAAACATTTACTTTCGTCCGACATGTTTCTGCATATATGACGTTCCGACTTTAGGGGACGTTCCTACAAATTTTCCCAGCTGGGACCTAATTTTTCCAATTATTTCAGCACATGAATGCAGGGTTTGTAAGTGTGACTGTGAAGTGATTTGATTGGCTGCATATGTTCTACACCTACGAAGACAATGAGCAAATGCTAGTGCGAAGTATTCATGCCAAAATAGGGGGCACCAATATGAAGTCAAAAATATACATCATACATTTCTAGCTTTTGGTTTCTAGCCTTTTTTTTAATCAAAGGAAAACACAAGGTGTGCTTTAATAGACTCAGCAAGGAATGAGCCCTAAAACCCAGAAATGAGTTAGCATTTTAGAGCTTGTGGTTAGCTCGTCTCAAAGACAATGGGTTTTTGGTTACGAGACTCAGGTAAGGTGGTTAACATAAGCTTGAGGGATTTTCATGTTTTGTTCTGCTACATGAAATGAATCAGTAAGTACCCCAGTGTGGACTTTGTAGCTTCTATGCATCTTTAAAATGGCAATTGCGAACAAGGTGGTCATCAGGCCGATAACAACTTAACAGTCTTGTTATGGCGGTGACGTTGCGTCATGCGACTGTAGTGTATTTCGTTTATTAGCTTTTAACTTCTAGTGATTGCATTTAGACTTAAATATTCATGTAAGTGTGTTCATTTGTGAAGATTATCTTGCTGTAAAAAATGTGTAAGTATCACGAACCTTTGTTTGCCACAGAGCTTAACTTGGGCAATAATTCAGCGTCTAATGGAAAAATCCCACAGGCTTTTTGACGAGGGAACCAGGGCACAGCTAAGCTCTGTGTCGGCCTCCAAAAATGTCTCTATAAAATGACTCTATAGCAGACATGTATGCTAAAACAGACAAAGAGAAAACTTTTTAATTTCAGTTGGACTTCGACAAGCTGAGACCCAGCAGAGTAACCAAGCTGTCTGTCCCGCTCCTTAACTCCTTACCAGATTCTGGCTGAGATGCACAGGTTTTCCTGTTTACCAACAGAAGAGAAGACGCTTAAGAAGAAGTATAGCCTGATTTTGTTGCTCTGGTGTTCCAGTGTGCACAGAGATCTTTATGAGAAGAAACTTGAGATGATAGTGTGGACCTAAGTTGCTTTGGAACAGCACTTTAAAAAATACCTTGATTAATGTCAAGGGAGTGCAGTCCTAAAATGCTTGTGCCACATTCTCTTTATTGTAACTCCCCTTAAGGCATTTTCAGACTCACACCAGCCTCTGCAAATATTCACTCATCTCTCAACTGTTGAGTTGAAGAATGAGTTTCCTGTTTCAGTCTGAGCCCCTGTTGGGACTGGCAGACTCGCAGGTCAAAGGTCACTGTTGTTTAACTTTGACCTGCAAATAGAAACGACTGAATCTCGTTCTTCAAAACGGGGGATTGATTTTTCTAAAATTATACCATCATTAGAAAAACATCCCCCCACCAGATGACAGACAGCCATATGTGTCTCACACTTTGCTCATTGTTTCATAGTTATTTATGTCCGACCTGTGACATCACATCCTTTTCTGGTCCTTTAATGTAAGTCTGTCGGCAGGCACACACACACACAAAATGAGCTCTGTGACTATGGTATCACCACGGCGACATTTCTCAAAAGCAGAATCAGTTTTGCCCCCCTTGCACGTGGCCTCCTCTGTCCCACAATACCTCCCTGTTAAGCCCTGATGAACAGCTGCTGAGCCCCTTCATCTTCAGCCTCGCTGACAGGAAATGAGGCACAGGGAGACGTTTAACCTCACGACCTCGCTGCCTCTGAAAGGGTCATGAAGTAGCACAGTCCATTATAGTGTTTACATTGTCCCTTAGTACCTCGAGGATGAGGTCTGACCTGTGGCCAGCCTCCTGGACTTTTTAAGGGTTATCAAGCTGCGGTAGAGCAGAAGAAAGAGAGGGAGCGATACCATCATGGGAAGCTATTAATTAATGCCAATTAAGGATGAAGCTTTGGCTTTTCTCTTGGGTGCTCTTTGCTGAAATCAGAACGTGAAGATGTTTGTTTATGCTCATGGAAGATGAAGGGGAGGTTGTTAGGAGCAGAAAATGTTGCATGTCATGCACACAATGCGAGCATTATAAAAATATGGACTTGACTATTATATTATACATGTTTTCACCTAAGTGCCTGAACAGGTGACAAGAAAACAATTAGAGGGCTGAAAGCAGTCAACTATCATATTGTCCTGAATATAGAATGATATTTTTGGGTAATCTGGGTAACTATATCTGAAAAACCAAAGATTGTATTATGTCCAAGAATAGACATTTAGCTGTTCACCACGGATGGATATAGAGAACTGTGTACAGCGTTGCAGGCGGGGCCCCACGAATCTGCGGTGTAAAAAGTTACCAGGACAGTTGTCTCTCTTTCCACAGCCCGTGGAGCAGGAGCACGAGAGACTTCCACCAGCCGAGCAGGCTACTTCCAGTTTAGCACTCTGAATGCGGATGATATGATATAATCCTGTAGTTCTTCTAGACTTTTTAAATGTTATTGAAATGAATGGATCAAAATCTGATAGTAAAAGGAATCATTTGGGTTGGGACTCTCAAAAAAGTCTATCTACCGTTGTACAGACATCACTTTTGCCATGTTAAGTCTGTGGGAAAATGTCTTTCTCAGCGACATAGCACAAGGGGTGTAAATCACCTGTTTCGCCATGATACGATATTATATCAATTTTTTTTTGCCGATATTAGAAAGTCTGCCGCAATACAATTTCGATTTGATGCGATTCAGGGGCCTGCGACTGATATGAAACAATATTATATGCCCATTTAACACAGTTCGTTACAGAAGAAGCTGCCACCACTTTCTTTTTCACTTTTGGCCATAAAAGATAAAAACAACAGATAAATAAAGTAAATAACTGTAACCGCTTACATGCAATGAAGTTTACTTTAAAGTGACTACACTAACACAAATAAAACAGCACAAGGGATAAGTTAACCCTCAGGGCTTTCTGCCAAAGAGACCTTCTGGAATAAATATTTTCATCTGAACCCAAACTATGATCTTTTTCCTAAAACTTCAGATCTGTCAGGCTCAAAACCCCAAAGGCAAACTTCTCCCAACAGCCATAAAACATGGATTAACAACAACAGTGCTGAACAAAAGTATCACACACTCTTCATAGGTTTTAGCATGTTTACATTGCAAAAATTAGCCTAGCGGCTAGCAGACTTTTTTCTCTCTACTCTTAGCTTAACAAATTACATGTAACATTATTATTTGTCTTACTTGCCATTGGTTTAAGTCGCTGAATCTTCCAACACAACAGCTCGGTTGAGTTTTAGCCTGCATACATGTTTTTTTCAGCTGAACGTTGTTGAAACAGAGCAGCTAATGTTGCTGTAGTGAGAAACCCCGCCGGGCAGGTAACGTTACGTTGTGTTTTATCTCATAACGACATCAATTAGGTGTGGCATGTGCTCTGCCTGTTGACCTGTATCTTCTCCGAAATCCCAAACTTTTCAACACTGCTTATTTATTCCCGAGTAAATAACATTATTCTCCTCGTCTTTCTCTCGGCTGCTTGCCATATGCCTGCTGCTGTTTGACGGTGAAGCAGACTTTCAAAATAAAAGTGTACCCTTGAGATGACATGGACCAATGTTTTCACTATGCATCGATGACATTTGATCCCTGATCATTGAATCGATATATCGATCCAGATCAATGGATTGTTACAACCCTACATAGCATCATGTGATGGATCTAATAACACTATTTCATAGGGCTGCCTCTGGAAATATGGAGATTGGAATCATCAGTTGGAGACCCCTCAGTCGACTGAGATTGCTTCAAGTCCAGTCAAGTTTTCATCAGTGTGCTGGGCAGTGTACCTCTGGGGATATTTTGGTCCCTAGATTTTGCTGTGGAGTGAGTGCTCTTGACTTTTACAACACTCTTTGGCACAGACAGCCACACACCTGCTGACACGATGCAGCAGCACGAAGGAGGAGTGTGTGCATCCTAAATCTCCGAGATAATTATCTTTGTTCTGCTTAGAGGCAGTGAATTTACAGCTCACAGCAACTCAATACGACACAGTCTGTTACATTAAGAGAGTGTTGCATTATGGGATGTTTGTAGCCTTAATGTTGCTAAGCTCACAACTTTACCTCAACTTTGTTTATTGTGGGGTTTTTTTTTTTTTTTTTTTTTAGTTAGGTCGTCAGCCCCAAAAAGTGTTCCCACAACATGTTTTGCTGCCATGGAGGAAATACATTTCTGAGTGCAAACCTGTCAAAAACATATCACCATATCTTTACTGCAGAAATGGACTGGGAACCTAAACCATCAGTCAAGCAGCCAAGAACTACTGTAGTAATGAAAAATCATGATGAGGAGCTCAAAAAGAGTCTGAAAAATGCTAACAGCCAGAGAAAAACTGGTGAGTGTGTGAGTGTGTGGCTCGTCCTTGGACTCTGGTGTTGGGAAAGGAGGCAGTGGTGGTGGTGTGCATCATCATCAGGGTGATCTTGTATACAAGCAAATATAGTTTCTGCTTTTGTGCTGATGGTGCTGTAATTTAGTTTTTATACGTGAAGGTATATAGTAGTATTTTTGCCTTATAAAAACAGCTTTGGCTACACAAGCAAGCAAAAATCTAATTCTTTATAGTTCTGTAAAAAAATATCCATCCTTACTTAAATGACATATAAACCAGTAAACACATATCACACGGACGTAAATGTCTCACATCAAGCAGTCCTCCGCTTCTTATGTTGCTCTCCGCTGAGGAAATTTCTCTCAAACCAATTTTATCAGAACATCCTTGGGCACAAAGATGCTATCATTATTCAAAGCCATTGTAGCAGCTTCCCATTTTACACCACCAGCTTATTCAGAGAGAGATGGTTTGCTTAAAGTATTACACTGGGATGATGCAGGATCCAAGGAATGAGACCTTGCTCAAGTGTGCTTGACTGAGAAGCTCCTGAAACCGTTCCAATGGCACATCCTGAGAGTAAACACAATCCACTGAAGAAATGACGGATTTAGTCTCATTTGTGCAAACAGATAAGATCAAAGAGGGAGAATATAGGGGGGGGGTAGAAACGGAGGGAAATCGAGGGTGACATGCAGCCTGAATGACACGTTTAATCGAACAGAAAATTGGGGCTGGATTGCCAGGCAGTAAAGGAGCGAGAATTAATCCATGTCTAGAAATCATTCATCTACCCTGATGCATTTTCCTCACCTTTTCCTCTTGCTGCTTTAAACTGAACATGACCTCTCTCTCCTTCTTAATACGATTTCATGCATGTGTATATTCAGGGTTTACATCCTCCGAGTGGAGCTCAACTTTGTTAAAAAAAAAAAAAAAGGCCTTGCCACAACATTAGAAGCTCTCAAAGAATCTCTTCTCCCTTCTAGACCCCAATTTATGTGTTTAGCAAACTGGCCTGAAATTATTAGACTTGGAAAATGCTTTCAGGACATCAGCTGTTTGATTTAAGATAGCATCACTTTAGATTAGTCATTTCTGTTAATGAATATAAAGGTTTGAATTTCACGAGAGTAACAAAATGCCAAAGCTGTGGATTGTTTTACTAAGCAACAGAGCACAACTGTTATAACACACAGTCAAAAAGCAGTACACGTCTGTATATTTATATATATATGGTTTTTCAGAGAACCTCATGTTCAAAAGCTGCACGCAGGTCAACAGGCAGCAACACCACTGAAATTGAAAAGAAGTCGGATGTGAGTAGAAGATCATTGACCAATTTTCCGCGTGTTTCGGTGACAGTGACTGACACCTCACCATGACAAAGGGCAAACCAGCATGCGCAACTCCAAAACTTAAAACTTAGCTGTTGCTGGCTTAAAAGAAACAAAACTTAGACAGAAAAATGAATTAGTTCTCGACAATCTTTGATTTCCGCAGCAGCAACATGTGTGTTTCAGCTCTTGAGCCTCATTGCTACCCCACAGTAGAAATCATCAGTGGTCAGACATTAACATGCACTGATAAATATGGATATACAATCCAGCAAATACTCCAAATAAAGTGTTAAAAATAACACACACGAGAAAACTGATACTCAACTCTGCTCCTAATGTTACTCAATGATCTGAAATTCTGGTTTGAGTCATCTCTTTGAGTTCCACACCTATTGTGGTTTTCAAGACAAGATAATTTTACCTGTGTATCTGGCTGTCAGTCAGTGTGACCATGAATTTTGTGCGATAGTAAAATTATCGGTGCTACAGTAATCTGACCAAGTGAATATTTAACCCGTTCAGATACTTTATCCACTCCTATTGACATCATTTTTCTAGGATGTCTAGATCCATGATTACTGTCATCTGACTCTACCCAAATTCACAAACTTATTTGACTGGAGTCTATCCCAGCTGACATTGGCCGAGGGGCGGGGTACACCCTGGACAGGTCACCAGACTATCACAGGGCTGACACATAGAGACAGACAACCATTCACACTCACATTCACACCTACGGGCAATTTAGAGTCACCAGTTAACCTGCATGTCTTTGGACTGTGGGAGGAAGCTGGAGTACCTGGAGAAAACCCACACTGACACAGGGAAAATATGTAAACTCCAGACAAAGAGGCTCGCCCACCCTGGGGTTCGAGCCAGGAACCCTCTTGCTGTGATAGTATCACCGTGCCGCCTGCAAATTACAGTGTTCCACATCATTTAAAGTGGTCTGCGGTAGAGCCACGCCTACACCTACGTCATAAAACAAGGATTGTAAGAGCCACTCAAGCACATATTTATATTTGGTACACATACTACAGGTTCTGCTATTAGTTAAGTTTGAACAACTGTTTCTGTATATTTTGATGTTTATACTTTATTTTTGTGTTACAATACAGGCACAAGTTATTTACGCCAGGTATGGTGCCGTAAGGCATGACAAAAGGAGACTGGGGAAAACATGGTGTGTAAAGGACAACATGACGTTTGTGTTGGTTTGGATCATAATAAGTTGATCATGTACGCAGTGTTAAAGTATAATAACAGCTAATAGGCTACGTGAGAATATACAGATACAGGACATCCAGTTGGTAGTGGACCATACAAGATGTAATTTTGGAAGAACTTGACCTGTCATTTGTTTTCTTTTTGGATTCTCAATAAACCTTGTTAAACATTTTCCCTGCCTCATGTGAGCACTGTGGATCTCCAGAGAAGGAACAGAAACATGAGTCAAAATCGAGACACCTCACAAACTAAGACCTAGGAACTGTGGTATGTTCAAACAGCCACTAGAAGCATGGCCGACAGTGAGGCAAGGAGGAAGCACAAGGCACATTTTAATCTATTAATCACATTGTTAAAGTACATAATTTGGATTTAAACAGCTTTTAAAGTTAACATGAGATGTAACATTACTTACACATTTCATAACATCACATGAAAAATGTATAGCTTTTACTCAGGAATATAAAAACTGTCCATTAGAATTGACAGGGGCTCTCAGTGTCACCAGCAAATCAATAAGGAGATGCTGTTTAAATAGGAAAATATTGTTCTGATTTGAGTCTCTAATGATACAGTCATTTTATAATGCATATTATTGATTATGTAAACAGAATATTCATATCAGGAGGTTTTCAACATACTGTTCTCTGTAGATACTTCAGAAACTGAGGATATTTTGAGTCGTGATGACAACTATAATACAAAATATATATGCAGTGTTTTTTAAAGCATCATTTTATTCACTTATTTGTGTGAACCATTCATAAAGCTGTTAAAAAAGGCCTGTTAAAACCATGTCATTTTTCCTCACATTTAGATTCTCTGTACATTGGAATGGACACAAAAAATGACACATAATTGAATATTCTAATCCAGAAATTTTTTTTAGAGTAACAATATGATTTTTTGTGGGTTTGGTACATAATTGGTGTCTGAAGGGGTTAACCTGACAGATGGTGTTTGAAATGTCCCTGCCTGTTACAGTAAAAGTTGATCCTAGACTGCTAGACTAAATAGTTTTGGCAGCAGCAGACTTCTCTTTGTGTGTGTGCACTGCCTACTGCTTCAATTTTATCAAAATTGTATTTCTTGAGTTTAAGTAACCAGCTAATTGAAAATGATGACTTCACTCTGCTGTGCAAAAATCAAGAGAAAATCTTTTATTCAGAATAATATGGGAAGGTAGTTTGTATGATGGTTGAAGACTTGACAATAAATGACTTTTGTGTGGTATGAAGAGTAAACTGGCAATTAGACAAAACAGTTTCACTTTATCTGCATTGCTTTCTCCACATTGTTCTCTTTCTATGACCAGACGCATACACTGAGCCGTCCTCTTAGCAAGCGGACCTCTTTAACTTCAAGGATAAGTGATGTATTTTGTGTTGCAGCAGGAGACACAACTTTTGGATATGTGGGAGTGTAGAAACCTGGCTTCATCCGGTCTAAACCACTCATTTTATTTACAAATCTGGGTATTATTCAGTGAGAATAAAAACAAAACAATGAGCCTTATGTCCCTGAATGGATCTACGGTGCATCCAAGTGTCTCTTTCCTTTAATACCTCAAATGATCCCTGCCCAGTTGATATATTTGGATCCACAATGGACTTGGCACATGGCATTGCCTCTGCTTAAAAGATATGTGACAATGCCTCCAAGAAGTGGGAGTCAGACAGAATACAGTATATACTGTAGGAGGTCTTATTTCACTTTACACCAAAGAACAAATAACACAGTGGAACACGTTGTGCGCTTTTAGTGACCAGTGAGTTTCAGTGAGGTTAAAGGCGTAAAGAGGAGTATTGATGGTCAGTTACAGCCTATCTCCCAGCAAAGGCACTTCTACGAAATATCTCAACATGAAGTCTCCGCTTTGCACAATAAAAGAGATTTTGCCCTCTTAAAAATGCCAGTTTTATAGCTCCAATCCAAACAGGAAATTAACTGCTGATTCAGCCCACAAGGACACAAGAAGATAGAAATTTGTAGAGTTTGGTTTCGTTCCACCGACGTACTTCATAAGTAGACTTTATTTCAAATTTGAAAAGTTATAGTTTAGCAATCATCCCCAGATTGCATGCAGCGCACAGGGACGACAGACAGCGGAGAAAAGTGATGGCATAATAAAAGTCATCCGTTACATTCCAGCCCACTATGTTGCAGGCAGATGGCACACGCACCACCCTGCCGAAACAGTCAGTCACTTCACTTCAGGAAGTGTTTTCCTCTCCTGCAGATACAATGAGCGTAATGGCGCACTTGTTGAAGAAAGGATTGAGTACATTTTTGATGGACGCGCTTTTTCTGACTCACAGTTTCCATTCAGTTAGAGGTGTGAATGTCATTTTCGAGACACTTGGGAGGAAAATCTGTCCTAATTTGCATGTTTGTGTGTGTAAGAGTGTGACAACGGGGATTACGACGTGACAGTAAGTGAATCATCTAATCCCTGGTTTAGGAACAGCTGGTTGTACAGAGAGGCGCGACTCAACTACTGTCTGTTCCTGGAGGCAGGAGGGAGGAAGGTGGGGAGACGGAGAACACAAAGACGGAATGACAGAGAGAGAAAGAAAAAAAAGGTGGGAGACAAAAGAGATAGAAATAAGCAACAAAGTTAATGCTCAGAGGAAAAAGTAAAACAGAAAGGCAAAAACAAACAGAAAGAAGACGGAGAAGAGAATGTGGACAATAGAAGTTAAGGGGAATGGAATAAAAGACCAGAACAGAAACTGGAGAAATCAGGTTGAAGCAGGACATTGCAAAACATATTTACATGCACTGCAATAAGCCAGGGTCTCGTTAATCAGGTACGTGTAGGCAAAGCTTTATGAGTACACCGTGCATGCTCACATTGGCGCACCAAACACCATTTATCAGTTTCCTCTTGTGTGTATGACAGCATGTGTTCTTAGACAGCACATCTACAGGAAGCCCTGCCTTTGGATAAGCATACTTACGAGATTGATTTTCAAATAATAAAACTGCACGCCCATGTGTGCATGAGGAAACAATGACTGACCATTCTGTTTCTGATGAATTAGGAATTTTTTTTTTTTTTTTTTTTTTAAACTGACCGCAGGAACCTCTGCTGAGACTGTTAATCACTGGTTCGTTTGCCACGGGCGAAATTTGCTTCATCTCTGCCAGCAGCAACTCACCTCCATTTTTGAGAGGCCAAGATGCACCAGCGGCATCCATGTGCGCATTCAAGTCCTATCAGCTCTGTATTTTTCACTCCCGTGGCAAATCCAGCAAAGCCTCCAGAGTGCACAAAAAGCAGATGCACACACACACACACACACACACACACACACAACCCTGCAAATCAGGGCTGTGTCCTCTCAAACACAATTCTTTTGTTAAAAAAAGACAATTAATCTGATTAAACGAGTTGGTCTTTTGTTATTAAATCAACTTATTTAATGAATAAATGTAATTTGTGGTGCTGTTAGACTGCCCGAGTAATACAGGTGCCCCTCTTTGTGTGCAGCCAACGTTAAGAGCAAACATTTTTTGACCAGAGTGAAAATGTTTTTGAAAGGTTCAATACCAAAAAATATGGATTAAAGCAGAATATTTTGTTAGATAAAAATGTCAATTTTGTAAATGACTGCATCTATTTTTTCTTGATAAATTCTGACCTTCGGAACCTCACAACGCTCTGCAGTTACTGGAAATGTTTGAATCACATGAGTTGGAAAACAATAACCCCTTAAAATCTGATTCTACCAACAGTACAACACTGACAATATTAGCATGGCTTTATCTTCGTTTGAAACTGTACAGAAATACCAGGTTCAAACAGAATGAATAGCTGTGAAAAAAAGCTGCGAAGCATTCAAATGTTGATTTAAAATTTGAATGTCAACACTATGAAAGAAGCCTCAAACTATTCAGTACAGCCCCACTGCAAATACTGTATAAACATTCATCAAAGATTTATCTATTGCAGACAAAATCCTGTATCAGTTATCCAACCTTTTATATGTCAGCTAATAAATCATCTCAGAACTACAACAAATGGCGGGATGGATGGATGACTAAATGAGTAAGAGTAAGAGATGAAATAAGTAAAGAAAAGGATGCAAAGGGGAACAAGGACTTAAGAAATGTCAGCCAGAGATTAAAGATAAACAAACTGATGGAGCCAATTAGGACATCCCCCTGTAACTGGAGCTTAATTTAACAGGCATACATTTCAGTGTCCCCAGTGAGGGAAAAAGCCCCAAAACCTTTGAAGTTCTTCTCTCTGTGGGCGGTCATGTGGCATGGCACCCAGCCAAAGCCCACAGACACAAGGATTGAATAAAGCTGGCCCAGTGAGCAAGGGTAAGGGAGAAGACGGTAAAGCAAATACATACACAAACCCGACAGATTTGAAGTACCCCAGAGTCAGTCTTCAATTTGTTCTTTTGTCGTCTCTCTGTGTTCACCTGAGTCTGAGCCTCTGAGTATTTCAAAGCTATCCACTTGGGCACAAAGTTCAAAAGTTTGAAGCCACTTAGAAGGATTATTATTGTTGCTAACTTAAGTCATGTTCTGGATGTTTTTTTGAGCAGTTTGCTGAAGGTGAAAACTCTGAATGCAACTTGCTCTCTCCAACTACATCACTACAAAAAGGTCATTCACCACTGCCTAATTGTTTTCTGTCAAAACTGAGTTAATCAAAATCATATTAGATGTTTTTAATCTCTGTGGGGTTTACGGATATGGAAAAACATCAATCAAATCCACTTCACAGAAACCAAGGGAAGTATACATCATAAAATGGTACGCTGACTTTAACGATAATAATAGTCTGTAGCCATGGGTGGATTACTGAATGGGCCTACTGGGCACAGGCCCAGGGGCCCACAGTGTCAGGGGCACCCCCTGGCCATCATTCATTTTCCATAACCCCTTATCCTGTTAGGGGTCACAGGGGGGCTGGAGCCTATCCCAGCTGACATTGGGCGAGAGGCAGGGTACACCCTGGACAGGTCACCAGACGATCACAGGGCTGACACATAGAGACAGACAACCATTCACCCTCACATTCACACCTACAGGTTACCTATGAGTCACCAATTAACCAAGCCTGCATGTCTTTGTACTGTGGGAGGAAGCTGGAGTACCCAGAGAAAACCCACACTGACACAGGGAGAACACTCCGCAACTGGCCTTCACCTGCAAAATGTCAATCAAATGAACACATACTGACCAGGAAGAGACTCAAAACGACCTAAAATAGATGCAAAGGAGTGGCAAAGAGCCACAAAATAACTACAACTAGAATTATCGCCTTGCAGTTGTATCCTTCTGAGAAGCTGTAGATTCAGTTTGTATCCATGTCTGTGAAAACATGAATGCTTTACACACCTTCCCTTTGACAGCACAGAGGAAAAAGATCACAGTCAGCACAGTTCAACTTCATGGTAGGAACCCAAGATTAATGTCACCAATTCAGTATCTGGAAAACTCTCTCTCCTTCTGATCCTGAGAAATGACGCTGAGTAGTGGCTAGAAGTGTGTTGACTTTTTACCTTTTGGAAATAAAACGTCATAATTTCCTCATTATATCCTACTAGACTTTTGTGTAAGATTCAGTCACAATTAGCATATAAATTCTTGAGTTATGGGCAAAAACATGTCTAATCAGTTCATTCTTAAGTCCTAGTGGACGTCTGTGCCAAATTTGAGGAAATTGCTCAAGGCCTTCTTGAGATATCACATTCACAAGAATGAGACGGACACAAGGTGGCTTTGACTTTTGACCACCAAATTTGAATTAGCTCATCCTTGACACCAAGTAGATATTTGTGCCAAACTAGAAGAAATTCCCTCAAGGTGTTCTTCAGATACTGCATTCACGGGACTGAGAGAGATAAGGTCACAGTGACTTTGACCTTTGACTACCAAATTCTGGTCAGTTCACTGTTAAGTCCTAGTGGACATTGGTGCCAAAGTTGAGGAAATCGCTCAAGGTCTTCTTGAGATATCGTATTCACAAAAAAAGAGACAGACACAAGGTCACAGTGACCTTGACCTTTGACCACCAAATTCTAGTCAGTTCATCCTTAAGCCTAAATAGACATTTGTGCCAAACTAGAGGAAATTCCCTCAAGGTGTTCTTGAGATATTGTGTTCATAAGAATGAGACAGATGAAGTCCACTATTCTTGACCTTTGACCACCAAAATCAAATCAGTCCATCATTAAATCTAAGTGGACATACGTGCCAAATTTAAAAATATCCCCTTAAGGGAGATATATGAATGGAGCGACAACCTGAAACATTATTCCTCAGGCCACTATTATCGCCGGCTGGAAAGCAAAATAGGGGCAAAACAACCACAAAGTGATACAAACGACCAACCAAGACACTAAATGACCCCAAAGACACACAAAACAACTACAAAGGGAGGTAAAACAAGGAAAAAAAATGCAAAAACACTCTCTGTGCCCAGGGGCCCCTTGTCTCGCACATGTCTGTAGCTCAGAAATCTGTAATGCTTTTTTTATAGTCATGTGAAGGCATTCGAGACAGCCTCCATCTTTGAAACTGCCTTTCAAAGTTGAAAGCTGTGGGAATGAATACATACACGAGCATGTATTTATGGATTGTCCTTGTATGCAGTTCATAAAGCCCACACGAAAGCCATGAAATAGCTGCCATGTGTTACTATAGCCACCCTTACAAAGAAGACAATGTCTCTCTAGTGTTAGCTGAGGAATGCCAGCAACTGGCAGGCCCACAGTAAGTACGCACATGCAAAAATACACACACATACATGTACATGTACATGTGTGTGTTTGACACTATTTTCAGCATGGCCCTATTCAGCAAGATTAACCCCAGTCCAGACTGCAATTCACACAATCATGAGTAGCACTTGAAATTCAGCAGACTGTTAGTGGCTCATTATATTCACTTGATAGGAAGTTGAGTATCAACACTGGACTAAAAGAAAGTGGGCCTAATTGCCAGTGATAGTTGGATGGAGACATATCTTATCTCTGCCACCCACTCAATCTCTCTTGGTCTTCCCTCCCTCTCCTGTCTAATTCTCTTCATTTCACTTGGACCTTCAGAGAAATGAGATCACAAACACATAAGGGTCTTGAAGCTGACTCCACAGATGATAAGCAGTTGTCCTCATACATTCCCCTTTGCTTTTTGTCATCACCCGCCCCGCCATGACTTGTTAAGAAGTGACAAATGCGACAAAAGCATGAGATCACCACTGTGGCAGCGACACACACACGCAGTCATACACATTTTATGGCGACACACAAGAAGAAAGTGACATCCACACACACACACAAAACCTCATTTCTTATAATTCTGCCAATTTCTGCAAGCAATTTCAGAGCAGCTTTGTTGTTGCTTTCGGGTTTTCTTTATCGTACTATTAAAGCAGTCTATTGGCAGTTCAGTTTGCAGGGCTATGGATTATTTTAGGCTTCAGCATGCGAGCCAGCGCAACACCAGAAACCACTGTAATTACAAGATCTGGTCGGCCCTTTGAATGGCAACCAGAACCTTGATCTGGTCGAAGACAAGGAGGAGAGGCGGGGCTCCTCGGGTTAAAATAGAACTGTCCACATGGAGCTGATTTGAGGTTTTCTATATGGGAAGCCCCGGAGTGGGTCTGCTCAAGTAATGAAGTCAGTTCAAGCCATAGGAAAAAGACTATCGCGTGCAGCTCTGTTGTGGCAAACAGCACTCAGCCGCCCACAATATTAAACCCATCCCACTACTGTAAAATCAAACGAAAACTAAGCATACTGTTGTGACATTTTAGATATCCACATTTTTCCTTTGAAATAAAAAGCAAATAAACTGAGATGCAATCTAGAGCTCGACTCACAGCAGCATTGTTTCACAAATCAGCTCAATCTTTGTACTATAACAGAAAGTAGCACAGCAGTGATTAGCAGCGAGACATTAAGAAGCCTCAGCATCGCAGTCTCTCTACAGGTCTGCACTGTGCTGAGCTTCTGTATTGTTAAACTGAATTTTTAATTCATCCAGAAGGCAAACTGCTGGAGTGAACGGAGCTGAGGGGTTTGATGTGGTTACACAGTCAGCCATGTTTTACTGTTTGAAAAAAGTTCTGGTATATATAGCAAATTAGTCCAACTGGTAAAAAAAAAATACAGTCTTAGAAATAAGGGTTCCAAAAGGGGTCTTCCTGCCCACAACCATCTGCTTTTAAAGGTTAACACCATCAGCCGGCTTAAGTTGAACACAGACCGGCCAGTTCACACCTCTGCAACTTTCATCTGCAGCTTTCTAAAATGCTTTCCACTCGTTAAGAATCTTAGGTCTGAACTGGACTAAAGGGTTCCATTAAGAACCATTTTCATTCAAAGAAACCTTTTTGAAGAAAGGGTTCTTTAGTGATTATTGACAGCAGCAGCGGACTTTGCATTCTGTATTTGGTATACTGCTACATTGAAACAGTGAAGGATGTAGTGATATCACAAAATCACCATCCCCTAAAAAATGTGATTGTAAAACATGAGTGTTGTAGGTTGTGCTGGACCATATCAGTCCCAGTTCTTTAGGAACCTCATGAAGCCTGGGGCTGCTTGTCATGGTTCCTATGTCCTATGTCCTGTTGAACTAAAACCATGATTAGTGGGAGAGAGATCTATGGGTAATGTAGTACGTTAATATTTTACAAGCCTCCCTTCTTGGGTTCTAGATGAAACCGTTGGAATTTAAAATAATTCTTAGTAGAACCCCCTGGGTGGGTTCGTATTAGCACCCTTCAGCCCAGTTCAGACCAAAGATTCGCGATGATACGAAATCATTTAGGAATGTTGCAGTAGTGTGTTGCAGTAATGTGAACTGGCCGCCTGGGCTCAACTCAAGCCAGCTATTGGCGTCACCTGCAGCTCCACTGGTCAAACCACTGGTGGCTGGTTTTAGAATGTAAGGCACATCGCCTGTTTTAGTGAAGTCTTCTGGTCAGGTCAAAATGACCACAGCGACATCTTTGCTTGCTGCAGCAGGTGCTCTGTCCCTGATGACCTGTCTGGTTCCATCCCCAATGTCTGGTGTCAACTGGTGGGTCGCTGCTGATGCTCACTGTATGTGCTTATGCCCCCTCACACACACACGCACACACACACACACACACACACACACACACACACACACATTTTCATTCAATAATTGGCACTGCTTACTTATATTGTTGTGGCATATTTATTATGAATACAGTTCATCTAATACTCCTTTTCTGTTTTTCACCGTTTCATCACTACTACAAATGCAACTGTAGCCAGTATCTCACTATCACTACCCTTATTCATATTTTAAGAAGCTTCAAATTATATTCAACCGCAAAATAAGCTGGAAAAGCTGGAAAACAGAACAGAAGTACAGAGAGTTGTTGCATAGAGATGAGACACCATCTCATCTGGTTGCATTGGTGTGAACCAGCAGATTGCAGAATGGCACGTTGCAAGTAGTTGCATGTTTCAACTCATTTCGTCGTGAATCTTTGGTCTGAAGTGGGCTTTAAAGGGTGAAAGAATTGTGGGTAGAACCCCCAGACAGGGTTCTGGGTGTAACCATAAACAGATGGTTCTAGGTATAACCTTTTATGTTGGGTTCACACATGTTTGGTTGTGTTGGGTTGGTTTTGAAATGGTTCCAAGTAAAACTTTTAATCAAAAAAATCACAAAGGGTTCTTCTATGGAGACAAGCCAAAGACCTACTTATGGTTTTACTTTGCACCTTTGTTTCTAAGAGTGTACACAGCTTTGTGCAACAAATGGATTTCGACATCTATCTGAAGTGTAACTATTATGTCTTTGTGAAACTGGCCCTGGGTCAGCCAGATTCAGTACCACAGTAGCAGACAGTTTAAAGACAAAGCCAGAAGCACATGCAGTGTTTATAAATCTATCACTGCTACTTAAGAAATCTAACCAGCCGACTGTCCTTCCTATGTTATCAACTTTAGCTCATGAATTCACCCAAATTTATCTGGTGTTGTTGTTGACTAAAAACATCAAGCGTAAGTATTGCAGCTGCTGTGAATCAGTCCCACACCACCCTGCTGCAGTAGCAGCCAATAAAGTGTCAGGGCCCTTAAGATCTTTGTTGAAATGGCCTCTAAGGATATTATGAACTCTGACAGTCTCCTCAGAAACTTGCAACTCCCTGGAGAACCGTTACACTTAGCAAAGCTGTGTTGACAGATTGGATCGGAGGGGGATTGAAGGACTGGTTGGTTTCCACAGTATCTCCCCCTTCCTGAGAAGCTGTGAATGTGCTATATATTACATGCTGAACTGTCTCCTGTGCTCTCTGTCAATCATTACACAATGATATATTCTGTCCTCCTGTGCAGTCATCTCCCACTTGACGTCCCTGGGAAAAAAAGTTAAAAAAAAAGTGTCCTTGCCCTGGATAGAAGCCCCATGATACAGTGCTACAGACAGAAAGGTCACACAGCTTGATGGAAGTGGGACAGCAGCGCTAAAAGTATCCTAATAATCTAGCGTGACACTGCAAGGAAGAGAAATACAAGTTAACTAGCTTTTTGTGCTCCTTTACTTATCTGCAGTCATGTCACAGCTGTTGACGACAATTACTCCAAAATAGCTTACAGGTACAACATCCGAAAGTGAACTCGCTCCCTCTCCCTGAATCATTACGCTGACACATTCAAGAGAAAGTAGTCCCAACTCCATGTCTGCCGCTTTAGATGATGTATTCTCTTTCTTTTCATTTCATATCCTTCCTTTCTTGACCCTGCTTGGTTGATTGCTTATTTCAGCTCGGCAATTTCTCCACGGTGCCTCCCCTCGACTGTCACTGCATCCAGTTTTCTCTTTGAGCCCCCTCCACCACCGGGCCTCTGGGTGTAATCAGAAGAAGCCATGATGTGCGCGCAGAAGAAAGCCTCCTATCTGGATTGGAAGAAGAAAATTGAAGGAAGGAGACTGAAAGACTGAGGGGACAGAATATGATACTGGTGAAATGTGCAGTCATGAGAGGCAAAGAGAGAGCTAATGAGGGGTGGTGGTGGTACTGGTGCCGTGCAGACTAGTTGCATGAGAACTCAGTATTATGAGGCCAAGCAGGAAGGGAGAGTAAGTGGGACTAGTGGTGGAGGTAGGTGAGGAGGATGGCGTCTAACAGTTTTTTTTTTTCTCTTTGATATCCAGTGGACACAAGACCAGATGGTGTTCTCGTTGAAGAAATTATAAAGCAAAATGAGAATCAGAAGCAGACTGGCAGGGTGTGGTTGGCACATCAGACATATGCCGCACATTCGTTTTATTTCTTACACATAAAAAAATACATTTTTTCCTCACTGAAAGAGATTAAATGCTACACAGAATTTCTTCAAGGTCAGTTTGCTCAGGATTAAACAGTATTTAAAGCACTATTATCAGCAGTGGATCTGGTCACCTCACTCTATCTTACAACAGCTGCTAAAGCAGGCACAGCACAGCTTCCAAATGGACCCCTAAGGAGCTCAGTCGTTCTGTGCTAGCGCAGAAAACAGCCATCAGGAGTAAAATGATATGATGAGCGGAAAACAGGGTGCAGATTACATTATAGCAGTTATGTAGCAGTTCCCTAAAATGCTGATATTGCAAATTGGTGCTTTGCAGTAATATATTAGGCTAGATAACAGCAAAACCAGAAGCTGGATGCCTCTGAGCTGTGCTTAAGTTTGTGGTTCAGCTAATTACGGTCGCAGCGTACAGTAGTTACGGGGAGAGACAGATACATCCAGCGCTCAAGCTCAACTAAAAGCCAAGTGATGCAGCACAGTGGCTCTGAAGTGTAATGGGGCTGGGGAGCAGCAGAGCTGGAGATCAGGACACGGTTCTGTGGGTAGACGGTTGTTTTTGTGGACCGAGTCCCAGATGTAAAGCACTTATGAACACAACTGGACCGAGATGGGAGAGCCCACTCAAACCCTCAACAACCAATTATCCACCTGCTCTCAACAGCTGAGAGCAATTTCATCAATGCAAGAGAAGTCTTATTTAAAAGTCAATCAGGCAGTGGCAGGGGAGGAGTGTGTCTCCTCGGGCGCTCATCTGTCCATCTGTCTGTCCAGCTCCCTTGGTCATGCTAAACCCTTTCACACAAAACCAACAACCTGAGAAAAATCTGTGTCTGCCTTTGTTAACAAGAACAGACATCACACTCAGGTGTACGATCGCATTCACTCCACGGACGAAAACAAGTCGCTGAACAGAGCCTTTCTTCAACACACATACCCATATGGAAAAGAAATAGAAAAAACTTATAAGAAGTTCCATCACCTTCAGTTTATGTTTTATGTATTGTGCATCATATAAGGCTTATATGATTTACTCTTGAAAGTGGCCACTTTTGCATTTTTTTCATACAAGAAAATAAAAAGAGTTACATAAGAATCATGTGAAATCTATGTATGCGGTATATAAGGAAAGTACATGTCAAAGTATGTTTTCCATACATGTTACATATAATTTTTGCAGTTTTTCCTATATGTCTGTTTTAAAGACATAAGCTTTACATATATGAACAAATACCATTATATATATGTTTTCTGTATGTAAAGTCAATATATTTTGCAGGGGAATTATGCTTTATTTATATGCTTTATATAAGCTCATTAAAAGGTAAAGGTAAAGTTCCACTGATTGTCACACACCTGAGTGTGTGAAATCTGTTCTCTGCATTTGACCCATCCCTTGGGAGGGGTGAGCAGCAGCGGTGCCGCGCTTGGGAATCATGTGGTATCATACATTTGGTATGACCCGGCCGGGGATCAAACCTACAACCTCCCAGCCTATGAAATTTGAAATAAGATTATAAAAAATACATACTTTACATATATATGAATCTATACAGTCAGTTTCATATAAGTTTCTGTCATAAGAAACACATGACTCACATATGAAAGTGACAAGGCTTATTTTGTCCCTTTACTACTGCAATTGGACTGCTTAGTCAGTTTCTACTTTCTACCATTCAAATTACATAAATGCAGTCTATAAATGTTGTCTTTCAATACCTGCAATACTGAAAAAATGGCTGTTAGGCAAATATTTAATTCAACAAACTTTTTTTGGCAAAACAAATTAGGCAAAGTTACTTATATTGACTAATATTTACCACTGCTGAACAATAATCATTTCACATGGAACAGTGTGTTTGTTTTCAACAATTTGAGTACTGAAATTACACAACAAACAACAAACAGCAACAAAGCTCAATTTAAGGGGATGCTTTACTTTTGGCACAGAGCTCTGTGATCTTGGCATTGATTGTGATGCCAATGCTGGAGGGTTGGGTCCCTGCCACCACTTAAGAGTTGCATCTACAGTATATATATATATATATATATATATATATATATATATATATATATATATATATATATAACTATTTCTACAAGAATGGGATGAATAGTCTTTTTCAATCTCTGCGTTACATTGAATACATTTTGAATATTTGCTGTGTTGATTTAATCATTTTTCCTAACTTATTGGATATAATTGCTCCTAAAATGTTAAACAATATTACCCATGTAATAATTTTAGGAAAATTAATTCGTTTAGAGAGAAGAATATGATGCCTGGTTTTGCAAAAATGCTAAACTTAGCAACATTTTAACAGTCCTTTGTCATTACATGTTGAAAACCTGCTTTCAGTCATGCTTTTCCCTTCAATTTTATGATCAGATTATGTTGTTTCATGTTTGTGGCACCACAAGTAAATCTTGTAAGTGTTTTCTATAATACTTACAAGAGTTTAGTTTCACTGATTATTGTCCAACTCATATAAGTTTGATATTACATTTTTCTACTAAGGATACTGTATGTGGAATTACCGTCATATAATGTTCTTATAAGTACCCAAATCATACAAGTTTCATTTTGTACAAATTTAATAAGGATCTTATATCTAGTTTCACTGTTGTATGCATTACATACAAGTTTCAGACAAAACAGATACAAACTTTATAAGATTTATCAATATCTTTTCCATATGGGTATACATTACTATGACTACTGGCTGATTCTAAGGTAACAGAGCTGAAAGCATTCATCCATTAAAGTGGAAATAGACAAGTTTTTTCCTTTGACTTATCATTATGAAGTAAATGTTGATTGCACAATGTCATGGCTATAGAATAAAGACACCACTGGCTTTTAGATTGGTTCTCTATAAGCATTGCGTTCACTATGCAACTCTGCCTATGATCTCCTGGAAAATGAAGGCTTGATTTACCTTACGCAAAAAGAGTGTCAGTCTTCGCACAAATTAACACAGTTTGCTTCAGGGCTTTCTTCCAATTCATTTTAATCCATAGCACAACTTTTTTCTTACCCCTAACCAAGAACCCCCTTCTGGCAGCAAACCGTGAAGGCAAACTACTCCCAAAAGCAACCAAGAAAAGGATGTTTTCCCTGGTAACCATGCCCCAGTTAAATTCTTTGAGTTATGTTCAAGCAAAAATGTCACATTTGCCTTTTTCAGTGTTAGGATTTTCTGTTTAAAATCACTGTAACTGACCTTTTGCTAAGCCCCGCCCCTTTGTGATGGTCCGACAAGCTGTTGGAGTAAGCACGGAGCCCACACTGTAACTAACTGCACTCCCTGAAGAAATATGATCATATTTTTGGAAATGTTTGGAAAAATGAAACAGTGATTCCAGAGAGAAGCAGACGGAGGGGTCTACAGTCTGTGTTTGAAGGATATATCCAGGATGTCAAACTGACTCAGCAGCAACAACAGGTTAAAAAGACAAAGATAGTTAGAAGCTAAAGCCGAACTATAGGCTACAGATCACAGTGTAAAAGTGAACCACCACATCACTGCTGATCGCCACACAAGACAATGAATATAAAGGGAAACTTTGCTGATATTGAACCAGCTGTGTGGCATCGCAGTGTGTGCAGATGAACGGTATTTGGTAGTCCGCTGCCAGACATGCAGAGATCTCTGGGGGAAGTCAAACAACGTTCATCTGCGCACAATGCGATGACACACAGCTGGTTGAATATCAGCAAAGTTTCCCTGCTTCCCTTCACTGGTTCCTGTACAGCAGGGTCAGTCTTTTAGAACAGGGAAGAAACATATATCTTTTTCCAACCTCTCCAGGAAACGAGTTTCATTAATACACGACGTGCCCCAGGCACAACATTTAGCTCCAAATCCACAAAACCAGCCTGAAGATGAAGGAAACTACTGCATTAGAGTCAATGGAGCACAGCTGTGTTGTTGCCAGACCCTGGTCTGAGCCGACCAAATGCTACATTTTGATTGGCCAGCCTGCCTCCAGGGGTGGGACTTAGCAAAGGGTCAACTGGAATATTTTTGGGGTTTGGACTGTTTGTCAGAAAAACACAAAAAAATTGAAGGGAAACTGTGATGGGTATTTTTTAAATATAATAATAATTTTCATAAACAACGATTCACACAGTCAAAAATATACTCATCGGATTAATCATTAGTGAAACACAGACTTTAGCTGTAGTCCTATCCATTGATATGCACTCTTCTGAACTGCAAAGATGTGTAGACAGCACCAGTACATTGTTGCTTAAACTTTACATGAGGTGACCTACCCAGGTCAAAGGTTAAAACAAGGCTACATATGATTGAAAAGTAAAAGCTATTCAGAATACACTCAGATAACAACCTGGCATTTTTCAGTCTGAAACCTAAAAAAGAAATCCTCCAAATTTAAACCTGCTGTAAGCAATATGCCAGATATTAACACCAAATGAACTGTTGTCCGATAATGTGAAAGGTTCTTTGTGCAGCAAATCTCATTGAAAACACAGATTCAGCACTCTGCAGCTTTAAGCCGCTTTCCATTGTTTTGGTGTGCAGGTTCATAAAAATACTGTGGGCAGCTGCTCCCAGCACAGAAATGATGGAGGGCAGAAGTAAACACAGGGCTGACGAGCAGAGTTGAATTCTTCACAGGCAATAAACACAGATAGTTTTCTCAATAGCTGGCGATCCAAACCAGGATCAAAACAAACAGCAGTGAATTTAGCACTTGCACTGGATGTGTGGTGAGAAAAAGAACTCCAGCGATGCCCATATTGCTGCTCTGTTTCTGCTTCAACGGTAAAAAGACAAGTGTTTGCTCACACACTCAAACATAGCTTGATAAGGGATAATAAAGTATCAGGGAAGCTTTAAGGATTGTCTGACCAAACAGCAGATTATTCACATCCAACACCCCAACATGTGGAATCTCCAGTGTAAAAACATTAAAGCAGCTACCTTTGATGACCAATAAATGTAACAATATTTAGCAGTGATGTGTGTACTCCACTTGTTCTCAACCATTTTTCGTGTCAATAACCTCTAAATTGATAGACATTAGGTCATGGGCAATGTCTGAGTGTAGTTGTCAAGTACAGTTGAGGAGGAAGTAAACCCTATGATCAGAATAGTCACTCTTATGACTCTTGGGGTGCTGTCACACCTGCCCTGTTTGGTTCAGTTCAACTGAACTCAAATTCGTTTGCCCCCTAAGTGCGGTTCATTTGGGCAGGTGTGAACATGGCAATCACACTCAGGTGCACACCAAAACAACTGGACCGAGACCTTCTCGAAGAGGTGGTGTTGGTCCGGTTACAAACTAACTCTGGTGCGGTTCATTTGTGGTGAGAATGTGTTCCGACCTGGATCTGAACCAACTGCAGTCACATGACACATTGTTTGGGTTAAACATGAGCATGTTACAGTCCTGGAGGATTATTAATGTGCACCTCCTCCTGTACTGCCTTAATATGCACATTCAGCACATCCAATGCATCAAAACATTGTTTTCTAGTTGGAGCCGCGCCTCGTTTTCAAACTGTACGGTTTGACTAAAATGAACAATGACAGCAATATAGTCCACGATGAGCAGCGCTAAAATCAACCTGCGTAGTTGTCCCTCCATTGTGACATTAGAAAGTGTCACATTTATCTTGCAAGTGTACTCTTCTTCAGCGTTTGGTTTACTTCCTGGATTTTTCCCACATGGAAATTCTGACCAATCAAGAGCAGCTTTCTCACAGAAGGCATTTGATCTGGTCCGCTCGTAAATGTTGTCGTGAGAACACGAACCAACTCTAGGCAATTATGCAACTTGGTAACAAAATTAGTCCCTGATTCAGACCAAAGAAAGACAACTCTAGGTCTGGAAGCACCCTTACTGTGCTCACTTGTGTCTCTTCCCTCACATCTTGGCTCCTCCCAGCAGGGATGTGAGAGAAGAGATGCAAGGAAGAGACACACAGGATACATCTGTGTTTCTTCACTCTAAGCTCCTCCAGAAGCCTCCGCCTCTTCTCAAAGTGCATTTAAGGGAATAAAAAAATTCTCAGTGATGGTGGAGGGCGAATGATTTCCGGGTCACAGGAGGAGAGAGGGCGCGAGGAAGCACAAGTCAGCATAATGAAAGCAACCTTAACATTGGGCTCACCTCTACAGTGAATTAAGTAGTGACAGTAGTTTTCTGGGGACCCACTGGAACTCCCTCAAAGACCCTTAAGGGTCCCTGCACCCCTTGAAAACCACTTATGAATATCAATATGTGGATCTGTGTCTTGACTGAGCCATGTCAGCCCCGTATTTCACCAATGTTGCAATAATCCTGTCTCTAAAGACAATCTGCTTCACACCTCTTCATGCACTTAAGTCCTACACAACCCCATGCAACTGTCGCAACAAAGCTGTGGAGCTGAGAGGACAATTCATCTCTGCAGCTGAGAAACACCGAGGAAGTGAATGATTGTCGGCAGCACACATGGAGGTGGTCCAGCAATAGAAATACCTCAGCAGTGTCTTAATAATAGGGTTCATCCTCATGCTTCTGCAGCCAAAAACCAAGAGCTACAATGCAGCTGAAGATAGACAAGAAGATAAGACAGTAGCTGGGTGAGCAGCGACATGAATCCGTACATGCAAATGAGCAATGCATGTTGATATTAGAGCCATTAAAGCAAACAATTAATTAGGCTGTTGTCTCAAGAGTTGCTAATTAGCAGATAGATGTCTTATCTGCAGGTGCTCTGCTTATAAAAACAAAGCTGAAACATACTGTGGGTCTGACTTATTGATGAATATATAATGGCTTTAATTTGCTCAATTTACTGGAAGCACTAAAACTATCATAAAGCATCTATTTAGCAAACAAAGTAGGGGAATATTAATAATGATTTGCACCATATTTTCACAATTTACCACTTTATATGTAAATATTTTGCCATTAACAGTCAGAAAATTGCCTGTTTATGGTCGAGCAGGATCAGCTGCTCCATCACATCTCCAACAACCCTATTTTAAACCCAGTAATTGTTTCAACTTGGCATCAGATGACAAATTGGAGCAGTATTTTAAAGGCATGACTGAGAGGAGGAAATAGCCAATAACGTCTTATGGCTTGGTTTGTCACCGAGCTGGAAGTGAGCCCCGTCTGCCATTCATCAGAGCAGGATATATATACTATGTCAGCATGCTGTGGAGGAGGTCGATATACCGCCAAAGCAAATACATTTACATTTATTTATTGCGAGCCGTTATAGGGATCTGCTTTGGAGAACAGGCTCTTTCCATCATATCCGAAACGCAACGCCAGGCTTGCCCCCGTGCGTTGGACCGCTGCGAGATGTTAAAATTCAGATCAAGTATATGGAGAGGAGAGCATTTGCTTCCCACATCCAAAAGTAGGGTAGCCTGCTCCGTCTGCAGAGAGGGTATGGCTGGAAAACGCAGCGCTGTGTCAAGTGTGGAGGAAGAAAAAAAACTTCCTAATAAGTGGCAATAAGTGGCAAAACTTCCCACCCCCCCATGGAGATTGAGAACTTACCACCCCAGTGTCCAGCTGCTCGGTAGTCTGAGACGGAGCCGCTCCAGTCAGAGGTAAAAGCCACAGTATCGGCACCAGCAGCAGCATCTCCGGTGAAGTATTCCTCATCCACTTGTGAAGAGCCAGAGAAATCATCATGCCCTATGACAGGCTGATCCTGCAGGGCTCAGACACCGACCCCGACAGCCGCATCCACGGGATAAATCACACGCCGACACTAGTGTTCAAATGCGCCCGCATAAGTCTACCTGACTGTTGAGCGCAAACACATAAAACACATTAAACCCGGTGGCGGTGGAGAAGGATGTACAAGTTTGTTTCCCACTTGTAACTACTACCTACGTGGTCATTATCAGATGAAAAAATGTGTATTCTTGTCCTATATCAAGTCCATCTGAGGTGATATCCCTGCAGCAAGACGCGCGAGCCTCCCCTCCTGCTCGTGCAGTCTGGAGCACTGGAAAATGAAAGCAGCTGCGTGCGGTTTTGTCCCGAGCAGCGGCGGAGACCGCGCGTTGACGCACACAGTGAATGAGTATTTGGCCCGGAGGATTCAGGGGGAGGGGAGGGAGGGGAGGAGGTAAAGAAGGAGGGAGGGGAGGGGAGTTCAGCGCCTTTTTAACACACTTGAGCACTACCAAATTCATGACGCGCCTCGTGCGCAATTTGAGAGTCTCAAGGGTTGAGACCAAAAGACATAAAACAAATTGTCTGTGTTGCTCTATCGTGTTTTTGGAGAAATACGTCAGTGTTGAGTGGGTTTGACATGCCTTGGAGTGAATTCAGTTTTGAACTAGTAGCTTGGGTTTTATTTTATCTTTATCCCCACATGCAGCCATACAGAGCACAAACAGTAGTAGAAACTTATTTAGATTCTATTTCTAAAACAAGAGGAAACTTCTCCTTTGTATAATCTTGCTCATGCTGCAGGCTCTTTGTGTGTTTCTGTGCTAACTGTATACCTAAACCTAACCAGTCTGATCATCATCATCACTTTCACTACTCAAGTTATGGTGGCTATGGTACCAGTGGGGTCAGTTGAGCCAGATGGCAGCCTCTGGGTGCCCTGAAGCGAAAATAAGATGTGGGGCCCCTACTGACGCCCCCAACTATGCACTATGTGAGCAAAATATGAACATAAGCAATGAAGTGTTCATGCAGGTTTTGTTTGTTTGTTTGTTTTGATAGTGTCATCTGTTGGTCAGGTGGCCAACCAGTTTGGTCCACACTGAAATATCTATGGATCTCTCAGGAAGAAATGCAATAACAGGAGAGACTTGAGAGATCTGGTCTTTGTCAAAGTGACTCTGAGGAAGACGCACCTGGAGTCACTGCCGGAGCTAGCACATTTGGTGCTCTGGGCAAGCTTCCCCCCCCTTGAAAAAAAAATAATAATAACTTAAATCAACACAAATTAACAAACAATAATTAATAAACAATAAGAAAATACAGTATGTGCAAATTCACATTTTTTGTGGGGCTGTGGATGAAGTAAGAGCACTGTTACAGCTTCTCTGTGTAACTTGATCCACTTTAATGTCCAAAAAAGAACATAGGGCAACTGAACATCGACAAATATAACTCTGCCAAACTTAATCCTAACTCTCATTATCTGCATGTAAGGTGTGTGAATATTAAATAGTTCCAAATTTAATGTAACGAGCAAAATAAGATATGTTAATATATGAATGTAGTTAACTTATTATTAAATTATGCAGATGCAAAATAATGAACAGAGAAAAACAAGACAATCTACTGGATACGTCCAAATGAAAATAAATCTCATCTTACATTCTTCCATCTCTTTAAATGAAATGTCCGTATTTCAAAGTTTATGAAAAATTAATCTCATTTTACATTAGCATAGGTTGGGTTTGGGGAGCCCTTCTGTGTGGAGTCTGCATGTTCTCCCTGTGTCATTGTGGGTTTTCTCCGGGTACTCCAGCTTCCTCCCACAGTCCAAAGACATGCAGGTTAATTGGTGACTCTAAATTGTCCGTAGGTGTGAATGTGAGTGTGAATGGTTGTCTGTCTCTATGTGTCAGCCCTGTGATAGTCTGGTGACCTGTACAGGGTGTACCCTGCCTCTCACCTACTGTCAGCTGGGATAGGCTGCAGCCCCCCTGCCACCCCTAACAAGATAAGTGGTTATGGAAAATGAATGAATGATTGAATCTTATTCTTGGTTTTGTAAGTGCCTCAGATGACTTTTGTCTCTTTATTTTCTGTTGCTCTCTACATCCACTTCACCATTTCTGTCATGTTCAGTTTTATTTAATGCCCCACTCTGAGAGCTCTGGACAGGCCTGGCATTCATTGTGAGGCAGGTTAAAGCAGTTTCAACTTCTATCTTGAACTGTAATAACTTTGGTGATCCTCTGGCTTTTCACCTAGCACAGGTCAAAATTTCAGTGCAGTCGAAGACTTTGGTTCATGACCACATAAAAAACTAATGACGTTCCCTCAGCTGTACTTTTTGTTACTGTTTGGGGCTACTTTACAAATGATAGCATGCTAAAAAAAAACAAACAAACAAAAAAAAAAGCTGTGTTTGGCATTGGCAGAGAAGATTTCGCAAATTTTTCATGGCCGCAACGCACATACTCAGCTCTGCTGCTCCTCTCACAAATTCATGTTCCTTGAAAATGTGGCACCATTTAAAAGGGAAATAAACTGGCTTTCCAATGGTATAAGATTTATTGCCAAGAAAGAAATAATCTACCAAACACAAATTATGTTCATATATGTCAGATGTTTCTTTGGTCCAGCCCCTACTCTATTGGACGCTGGTATGTGTGTCTTTTGTACTGATTTTGCACTGACCGGAAAGACAATAGAACTGGGAGTTGCCTTCTTTGACTGGTTGGCGTGATTCAATTCTACAAAGTGTTTGTTAAATACTGACCTCCCTCTTTGTTATAAATGCAGAAAATATCAATATTTCAAAGGAGGCATTCAATGGTAGTCATTTAAAATCTTCATGTAAATTCAATTAAACTTAATGGATCCACCCTTAATTATAACTGGCCCATAGTCAGAGACATATTCATAATGCAATTGTAAATGAGATGTCTTTATTTATAATTTGTTTCTTAACATAACTTTAAAACAGAGCTTTCTTATATGATGAAATGTGTCTGAAGCAAGTGTTTAATAAGGTTTGTACTCTCCCCAGTCCACGTGGAGACAGAGTTTTAAAGGCTAGAGAGGATTGAGGGAAGACAATGGCAAGGGATGAGGAAAGAGTCCAGAAGTATTTAGTCTTGAAACTCTGAATGCAGCCTCCAGCCATCTGTCCAAACATCAGTTAATCAATATCGTATACATCCTTTATTGTCTTTGTCATCTTTTAAAGACATGCAATTATGTCAATCAAGTTTTAAAGAAAGCAGGAGCACATGCAGCTGCCACTACTGTTGAGACTGTAATAATAAGAATGCAGGCTTTGAATTAAAATGTGGACAGCGAACATTCAAAGAGTTAAATTACACCCAATTAAATATAGATATCAGCAGAAGCTAGGTCACTGAAGTAGAGAAACTGCATATGTCTCTGAAATGCAAAGATGTTTTATTTTGTACCCCTCATTACACTTCTATTTTCACCATATTTGAGAAAACATCAGAGGAGAGCACAAAACAATTTGCTGAGCTGCGGAGATAATTATTACATGAAACAGTGGTATCATCCCACTGCTTTCTTCTTCCGAGTAAAGACTAATGTACTTATTTATTTCTTTTGTGTTGCATAATATTGAAATCCAGCAGGTAATGAAGGAACATACTGTAATGACTAACAGTCTCTAAGCGCTACATGCCCCCTTAGCTTTTTAACCCTTTAATGCACTGACTGATGCACCATGCGCCAGGAAATGAAAGAATCTAAACAAAAATTTTGAACATACTGACTGTTGCTTGTTTTAAATTCATCATGCTCTCGCTCTTGGTAAGAACAGACACACATGCACAAATACACACACACTTCCATTTCTCATTCAGATCCATTGCAGCAGTCATTCATCACTGGTCCAGAGGAAAAAAGACATGAAAAATATGTTTTCTGCTTAGCAGCATTAAGCTCTGCTGCCTTAGTGCTAAACTTCTCAAGTTTACTGCCTCCAGTCTTACTTCGACTTGTCGTATAGCCACAACATTATGATAATTGTTGCATCTGAATATTGTGTCTCACAGCATGTCTGCTGGCAAAAGGAGCCTCAGTCATTCAGTTTTATATTAACAGAAGGTTAAAACATCCATTTACTCATCTCAGTCTGCCGTGCACATTTTACCTGAAGTGCTTCACCATCTTCAGACTATTTTCCGGAAAAATTTTAGCTCATCTTCCGTGGTCACATCGTATAATTACAGCAAAACCCGCTGCCCAGTGTGGACGTGGAGTGAATTGAGTTGGCTGGCTGCTATTGTAGCACATGCATTTTAATATTTATCGTAGTGTCTCATGCCAAGTCGGCTGCAGACCTCCTGCACTGCTGAGGTTAAAATTCAAAAGATAGATGAATATTGTCAAATATCAGTCTTTACCATTGCATACTGTTAAGCTGTATTGCTGAGGAGTGAGGTGAATGTTTTTGTGTGGCTTAGTAGGATGCTGTTAGAACATGGAGACAGTGTTTAATAAATATGTTAAATAGGTAATGCATCCATATATCAATACAACATTAATCTCTTTGCTTTGTGTAGTCTTTTATGCTATTATACGTGTTCAAGCTGGATCACAAAGACATGAAAACACGTGTAGAATATGAATGCTGCCTCTGCATAGGGAAGATTGAAGAGCTTGTTGAGCCTCATAGATAAAGCTTCTTATTGTATGTGGTCTGCACTCTGATAATGGGTGCAAGATTAATGTGGAAAGTAAATATGAGCAAAATATATTCCTATCATCTACATACTTAGAGAAAACACTCTCCAGGGCAGGCTTGGGCAGTACTACTTTTTCATACCTTCATAACTTCCTGACATTTCACAAGGAAAGCTCAGCTACTGGTGACAGAGGTCATTGTATGTCATTGTCTAGCCTACACTACTGTGTTTCTAAATTACAGTTCAGTCAGGAACACTTTAGTCAAAGAAAACTTTATTTCCATTAGTAATATTATACTTGGCGGTATGGCTCTGTTCTGGGGCCCCTTGGCCTTTCCTCGGGCCTACGCAGAAAGCCTCTTCCATTCGCCTAAGCGGAGTAGGGCACCCTGAATGAGATTCCCCAATTGGTTGCATAGAGAGGAATTATGTGATCTATCAGCTGACTCCCTTCCATCAGTCAGCTGCTCCATCTGTTGATTGGGCTGTTTGAGATCAGTTGCTGTAGCTGGGATGTGAGCTGAGCTTGACATTGTGTCCTGCCTGAACTAACACTATGCTCAATTTAGCCTACGTAGACAAGTTTTTTGTTGGGCTTAGATATGTTTGACCAGTGGAATAATGAATAGATAGGAAATAATTGCTGAAGACGTTTCAGAAACATCATCTAAATTATACACATATGGGGTGAGAGGGGTAGTTCTAAACTGAGTTACTGAGGATTGAATGTGGAGTACTACAAGGCTCTGTTTTGGGGCCTAAACTTTTTATTTTGTATAGCATAACATAACACATAACATACGTGAGAGGTCAAATTTATTGCAATTTATATTGTTTGTGGATGACACAATTTTTTTGTTTTTATTTCTGGAGATGATTTAAAAGCGTGGTCTAAATATCGTTCAGTTTAAGAAAATGTGTAAAGAAAGAACAACTGGACTATATGGAGTTGTTGGTTATTAACTGTAACTGACACACCATCTATTTCTTATGATTTGTGTTTTTAAGGAGAGGGGCAGGTAAACTGAGGCTGCATCGTTAAACTAGGACCTTGCAAGTTATGGAAAAATGGGAAAATTGGTAAGGACAAATAGCTTAAAACAAGAGTCTTGAAATGTTAACAAAGCAACTCGCTGTATGTCAAAGGTATTTTAAATGTCGTAGAATGGGATCGGGGAGGTGGAATCGCACATGCAGAGCCGTGAGCACAGAAAGTATTGTCAGGGTCATTTTTACAGTTCATCTTGAACTGACGTCAATGTGTTTACTTGAGAAAGAGTATATTTTTGCTTTTGGTGTGTATTTCCATCATAACTTTGGTCTTAAATTTAATTTAAAATGGAATTAAAAAGGTCTTTAAAAGTCTGTAGAATGCAAAAGCAACATATAGCATTAACTACAATATGTTAGCATGAGTAAGATTCAACTTAGTGTGGCATCTCTCTATATAACTATAATCCACCTAATTATGTTGGAAATCATGGTTGACCAATCGCATCATTTGGCAGAGTGACTCAGAGCTGGTAGAATTGGCATCTGTCTACATTCCCATCCATATGCTCTCCATTTTATGAAAACAGATAAAAATCCACAGGGATATTTCTCTTTTTTTCCCGAGCAGGTTCTGCTGCTCTATTTATGTCCAGTCTGGTGTAGCAGTGAGAGATACTGTCCTTTTTCTGACTCCTAAAAATTCTGTTTGTAGTGTTTAACATAGAGTTTTAGCTCCCCTTGGGATACTCCGCCATGCATAAACAGTATACAAACTTTAGTAAATCCTATTTACAGTAGCTTGCTACTGTGCATGAGCTGTACTGTAAATAATGTTTCCAATAACATTTGTTTGGAGGTTTGTCAATATCACTCTGGACAGTTTAATCAATGATGGTAATGGATGAGCTGTAATTAATCAATGTTACACAGTGGATGTGCTTGTGTCACTGCCCTCCCGATGCATCTCCTTCCACTTCCCACAACTCTCTCTTCTTCCGCCCTCCTGTCAAAGTCTGTCTCGCCCCAATCTCTCTGTCACAGACTCCCATACTTTGATGTACAGTTCTAGTAAGTCCACGGCACCTTGGGGCTGCGGCACGGCCCCCTCCATAAAATCTATAGTGGAAGCGCATGAGGGCTCTCCCGCAGGCTTTTTCGGGCCTTTATTCACACGTTCTCTGAGTAGGCTTTGCTTGAGGACATGATCCATAATTCATATGATTGTCTCTTTTAAAATGGAGATGACAGAAGAAGCCCAGAAGTGTACAAAAACAAGTAAACTCAAAGAAAACAGACAGAGTTGGAAAAAAGATGTTAAAGCCATTTGCCAGTGTTTATAGGTGTTTGTCCTGTGTGGTGACATTGTTGGCCACACTAGTTGCATGGTTCTAAGGATTGCATTGTCTATCCGTCTGTCAGTCCACCAATTGGGATTGGACTGAAATATTTGACAAATATTAGATAGATTGCTATGAACTTTTGAACAGACATTCATAGCCCCCAGAGGGTGAACCCTACAACTTTGGTGATCCCTTGACTTTTTTTTCATCTAGGACAGGGATATTCAACTTGTTTTGCCCGGGGGCCACTATTGCAAAATGACAAGAGGCCAGGGGCCAGTTAATAAAGAAATATTAATAATATTTATCAGATGAACAAATGAATAAACAAGGAAAATCCAGCCCCATGCAGATCAGATGTATGCAGGGGCATTTCTAGGATTTGACCGCCATTTTTTTTGATAAACAAGCTCAAATTTAATACTTTTTGTATTCACACCTCATTTACATACAAAGTACTAAAATGAAACTCCAGTGTGAATCAATTTAATTTCATTGTGAATTAGAAAATGCTCAGCAGGCCACCCTGCAATGTATCATGGGCCAGATTTGTAAACAGAGTATCACTGGTCAGAGGTTTCAGTTCTTCTGGTTCTCTGTGTGCAATTTGTTTTGAATTCAACCAAAAAACAGTGGTTTCTCACAACACCTTTAAAAGAATGACATCATTTCTGTTACCTTTAGTCTTCAGCAGGGCTGTCAATTGAAAATATAATATTTAATCTGATTAATCGCATGATTGTCCACAGTTAACTCGCAAGTACTCACAAATTTATTGCACATTTTTTATCTGTTCTAAATTCACTTGAAAGGGATATTTCTAAGTTTTAATACTCTTATCAACATGGGAGTGGACAAATATGATTGCTTTATGCAAATGTATGTTTATTATTATTGCAACAATCCAAAACAATGACAAATATGGTCCAGAATATTCTCCAGGATAACCTCAAAGGTACTGCGTGCTCAAAATATATGCTGAAAGCAGACCATGGCAGATTCAAGCCCAACAAGCAACAACAGATGAACCTATTGACCTGATGTAAGATTACTAACACAATATAGTGTCCAACTTTACTCTGTTTTTTTAAGCAGCTTGACATATTCTGGTGGTAACTAAATTCACATTGACAGTAAATGCAAATAACTTAAGTCTTGTTGAGAGAATCATCGGGCAGGGCTTTGAGGCTGAACTTGCCATTCAGAAGATGCCTTTGTTTATCCATTTCTGTTCACAGAGGTTTGTTTCTACTTGCCATCCATAATGATACTACTGCCTCGCTTCCTGACTTCCCAAACTACAGGGTGGACCGAGGGTCTTAATTACAGAACGTATGTTTGTTAATCGCGCATCCAAAATATTAGTTGCATTACATGGAATTTGCGTTAACTTGTTAATAACATGTTAACTTTGACAGCCCTAGTCTTCAGCAGAAACAAGCTCATCTTAACTTGGAAATCCAGATGCCCCACCCCTAGCAAATTAGAATTTGCACTGCACATGGATCTGGCCCGACGAGCAGAGCCCGTTGAATCACCATCGGACCTATCAGATCAGTCTATCTGACAGAGGCGGGCTCTGGGTGGGCATAACATGATGAGGACGGCGCTGCGCCGTAGGAGTCAAAAAGTAAACAGCCAAGATGGCAGCTTAGCTTTGGAAGATACGCTAAGCCAACTACACTTATCTTTTTCCTTGAGAGAGCACCAGAAGACTGCCCTAGAAGCCTTTGCTTCCAGGAAGGACGTTTTTGCCGTTTTGCTGACGGCATACACCAAAAGCATAATATATCAGTTAGCCCTACTGGTCAGCAAACCAATGGGGCTTAGTGCAATGAATATGTCAACTTGTTTTTTGCTCTGATTGGCTATCATGCTATCAAATTGCATGCGGAAGCCTCAGTTAATGCCACCTCTTGGGTAGGAAGGGTGTATCGGTGAGGGCTAGACTCAAAAGCTTTTTAGATTTGAGTCTGGATTTCCGGGCTAAGTTCATCTTGAATTCTCTCAAAATCTACTCTGAAACATCTCATCACCATTTTACCAGTGTTTCCCTTCTATGTGAATATCAGAATCAGAATAAACTTTAATGTCCTCAAGGAGGGAATTTGTCTTGGACATTTAGTGCCTGGCGGCTGCAAACACATTCAGTTTACAAACATACAGTTTACATACATACATGAACATCAACAGACTACACATTACTGTGGTGTCTGGCTTTACCATATAATAGCAGATGCCGACTGCTGTGTGTCTATCACTCATGGGGGACTGATGGGGGTGACTGCACTTACAGTGACATCACGTGTGTACCCTCTCAACAGATTCCTGCTTGTGAGCAACTCACTATAAGTTACACCCGCAGCTGTGGACAACACTCCTTTTTAAGTGGGAGGGTATAAATAGGCAATCTGTGGGACATTCTTGCCACTCTCCTCCATACGCAGGAGGCACAAGTCACAATGCATGCTGGTAAACATCCTGCTCACACAGCTTCTACAGTGGGTTGTCAATGCAAGTGATCACATCAGGTCAATGTTTGAAGTTAAAGTTTTGACTTCACTGTCACTGTGAAAAGACACCATGCATGCATAAGTTAATGTGCATTAGATGGACTTTAAACATGATATTTCCCCTTTCTGCTGCACTTTATCTTTAATTTAGGTCATATGTCAAGACCATAGACTGTATCCACCATGATGTCACCCATTGGTTTGTGGACTCCTGTTTTAAGGCCTTGAGTTTGGTGTTTTGGCCATCGCCATTGAGGATTAGCGGAAGAAGTGACGGGTGGAACTGTGAAGGAGCGAGAGGTAGATCTGATATGATCAGCCTGTGACTTAAAGCAGTAAGTGAGTAATAAAAAAATTACCACTGTACTGTTGTCATAAATGTTGAAATTAGCTACAGAGACCAAAACTGTTTTTGTACCAGGTTGTAAACATGTTTATTTCTGCTGTAAAGTTGGGTATTTTAACACTGGGGTCTATGGGGATTGATTTGCTTTTGTGTGGCCAAGTGGCCATTAGAGGAACTGCAGTTTTTGGCACCTCTGCACTGGCTTCCTTTTTCAGCCCTGGAGGTTGCTGCTTGTTCAGTATCTGTTTGCGTTTATTGTCTGAGGGTTTAATAGTTCATTCACTCCCTACAGGTTTCCATGAATCCCATGAGGCTTTCTTATGCCTTTGAGTGTTTGTATCTGAGAGGTGTAGAGTTGCTAAGCAAATCTACTCAAGTGCATTTTTTGACTGATACTGCTATTTACCTAGAACATTTCTTTTTTGTGACACTTAATGTTTTTACCACACATTAACTCTCTTTTTTCCCCCAAGGTTATTTGAAGGACATTTACCTGCATGCTTCTATTTTGCTGTCTCTCCTGTTATATTTCCAGCAGTCAAAGTAATTTAATATAACAATTTTGGCTGTGACCGTGTGTTCACTGTCACCTGTCACTGGCTATGAGGTCAGCCAGGATGTCAGAGGAGGCAGATTTTGCAAAAGCAAAGCTGGTATAATTTCTTTCTACATTTGTACTTGCTGCATCTCTATGGAACCCCAACATGTTTAATATTTATTGAATTAAAAAAAACATTCTGTATACTGTAACTGAAGTGTCTATTGAACACTTTAGGCTTCCATACCCATTGGGCTTCACTTAGTAAGCCCAATTAATTCAATTTAATTAAATATATGTTCATACGAGCATTATCTCATGTATGGATTTGGTTTGTCTGTCTTCCAAACACCTCCAATCCTCCTGTTTGACCTTAGTGCTCTCTGCACTGATGCTGTTTTCTACTCTGTGTGTGACGGCAGAGAATGGGCTGGTCTTTCTTTGTTACCTTAGAGGCCTGTTGTCAGTAAGATCTGAGAGTCACAGCTGATTTGACTGTAATCAAAAGCTGATTTAATGTTACGTCATAACGTAAATTGATTGGACTTAATTTTTGATGTTGAATGAAAAATGTTCATAAGCCATACTTTACTGAAATTGAAATTAGAGCTGATTTTTGTCTAAAACTTTTCCATTCGTCTCAGAGTTTTGATAGATCAGTAATGAGGTGCAGCAGAGGAATGGCAGAGGAAGAGCCTGGACAGTTTCTGTCAAATGGTGACTTCACTTTAGTTATGAGAAAGACAGCAACAAGTGTCTGGCGGTATCGTTCATTAAACCAAACCCACATCCACTTCAGTTTCACTAAGATGAGCTCAGAGCCTGTTATGTAACCTTTGTTGTCGGCTGTTGTAAAAATTAATTTATTCAGACAATGAAGGGCAGACAAAACATAAAACCAATGGCATAAACAAATGAGTGCTTCACTGCAAAGAGCAAATAAAGAAGTGTCACTTCAGTGTGTGGAGTATTCTACTTCGCCAACCAAAAAAGGCTCTATTTAGATTTGAAAAAAGGTTTAAGAAATCTACCATTTGACAGGTTTTCACAGATCATTTGGACAGACTCATTCCCTTAAAATGCACCACAGAGCGCACAGGAAGTCATTCCTTCTGGTTGCCATCAACCTGTACAACTCCTCCCTCAGCAACACATTCTCACTCTGACCTCGTCACATATCGATGTGTTTGGTCATGGACTTTCCACATCCAGATACGACGCGCGAGGTACCCTGGGTGCGTTGATTGTTGATGTTCTAAGACACCGTGTCAACTTCTTCCTGTTACATGCATTGTCTTCTTTTGAGATACACACTGTTTTCACAGGAAATTTAACATTTACATACAGTCTCTTTCAAAATAAATGCACTACGTTGGTACAACACCGCAAACTGACTTTTTTTCCTTCAACAACAAACATACGTGGTTAGGTTTAGGAAAAAAGTAAACTGGGTTTGACTTTAGAATCTTATGGGACACAAACATCGTTCTCTTGGGTGAAAGTCGGTGTTTGTTGGACCCATCCACCACCCATCCTGCCTGCCCCACTTGGACTTTCCCTGCCTTAATTTTCGTCCTTTTCCTACCGTGTTTACCTCTGACGCCACCAGGTGCCATCAAACAGGGGCGGACTGGCCATCTGGAGGTTCTGGAGAATCACAGAACGGCCGGTACTCCAGGACGGCCGGCGGCCGCCACGCAGTCATCACTGTTTTTTTTTTTTTTTTTCTCTCCCATAGATATCTATGAGCCGGCCGGCTGCCAATCAAATTGAAGAAGAAGGAAGCGCATCCCGTATGCGCACCAGTTGTTGTGGGCTGGGCCGAGTCAAAGTCCAGGGCTGTTGTTTAGTCCCAGTCCGCCCCTGCCATCAAACTATAATGGCGACCGGCCGCATATCATGCTGACATTAAAGGATGCCTTTTTCTGTTGGTTTCTGGCACGGAAAGTCGCTGACCAAGTGCCGGATTTCGGCGACTTCGGAGTTAGACCAGGCTAAAGTGTTAGCAGCTCTGAGTCAGTAGACTGGCATTTGGACTTTTTCCACCTACTGCATTTATAATTTATAATTATCTATTAGGTGAAATAATTCAACTGTGCAAAATTTTTCACCTCTTGAATCTATGTATTAATTCAACATACAGTGCACATGACTGTAGTTAGCTATTAGCTAGTTAGTAGAAGTTTATTTCGTACAGGTAAGTAGCAAATAAACCAAATAATCATAGAGTAGTAGACAGACATAGAAAAACAGGTTACTAAAGGAAGCATGAAAACTGAAAACAACACATAATAAATTCATTTACATGTCCATAGAGGAGTGGGAGGAAAAACAAACATGTTTATTCCCACCCCTTCTCCATTAGTCAATAATTGTCAATTATGTAGCTCCCCATCAGTATAAAGCTGTACAACAATTCATTCCCCTAGACCTGTTCTGATATATTAAATTAATTACCAATCATATTTGTCTTACAGCAACATATAAATAATTACAAAAATACAAATAATACTAAATAAAAATACAAATGAAAAATCCAATCATGACAGATATGTTTGGCTTTGTCAAACTGTGTATATATACACAAACTATGTACATATTTCTCATGTTTACTCTAATTCTATTGTTGTTTATTCTATATATTAATTTTTTATTTTTTTATCTTTAATATTTAAATTTTTAATTTCTTAAGTACTAGTGTTTTTTTTTTCTTTATTTTAATGCACCTTTCATTTCTATTTTATTTAATTGTATTGCTCTATATTTACATACTTTTATTCATACTTCTTATAATTCTCTATTCTTTACATCTAAGCAACTGTAACGAATCATAATTTCCCCTCAGAGATCAATAAAGTATTTCTGATTCTGATTTGTACTATTTAATTTTGTCAATTTTAAATCCAGATCCTCAGTGGCAGATTTTACTATAGGCGGTTGCACAGGATGCCATCCAAAAGGGAGGCACCAAAATTACCAAACTTTCCCCTTCAAATCCCGTGTGGCTTTAATTATATTTCTTTTAATATTTTAAATGTGTTTAGTTTACAGACATCAACACTGATTCCCCGCCAACCTCTTCTCCTTTCCACATTTTTATCATCAATCATACGTTATGATGATTACGTCAGGCACTGCTGTGTGTTGGTCTGTGCACGACAGTGTGAGATCTCCACCTTGTATGCAAATGTGATGGGATAGATTTATGGCTGACCTAAAATCATGTGGTACCTCGACAAAACACAGGTTCACAGTAGCGAGCGGGGTGTTCCCTCAATCATCCTCCCTTTAATTAATGACCAAATTAGTCCAATTAGGGCACTAAAGTGGATTTATAGCGATATGATAAATGATTCATTACAGGTTACATTTGATGTAAAAGAACAGAGGAGGTTTCAGTTGTACAGCGATGATAGTCATGTTTAATTTATGGCTCTCTCTCTCTCTCTCTCTTTCATACAAGATGCAACACACCCTGCTCAGTGTTTGCTGCCGAGAGGTTCTGCATGTGTGAAACGCATATTGATCTCAAGATGTATTTGTGATTAGTGGCAATAGTATGATTAGACCCTTGATTAAATCTGTAACAGCCTGGCTGCAGGACAGCATAATGAAATCTGATATCCTGGCAGCGGGAGGGCTGAATGTGGACAAGCAACATTACTGCTGTAAAAAAAAAAAAAAAAAAAAGAAAGATGAATGTCCGGAGAATCTACCGTCTCTTAGATATTGGATAGTGAAATGAGAGAGGCCAAGAGGTTGTGCATGCAACAGATATGCACCTTTATTCCGTCCTTGTTAATCAGAGTGGAGAGCAATCCCTATGGTTTCTCCTGCCCAGAGGCTCTGTGAGAGCTGTGTCCTAGATTGGAAGTGGTTTTCTGAAACTGTGCCTGGGGCTCACATGCCCAGAGGTAATCTTTTTCTTCTCAGCCTCCATGTCCTTCCAGCTGCACACAATGGCAGTAAACACAGCATGAAAAAAAACAACTAGTTGATATCTTTCTACAAGTGGATATTTGTGTTTGTCTGTGGGTCAGGGCACGGCTCTGATTTGTATGCTTAACCAAGAAAGAACTCTGTAGCACCTGCTGCATTGCTCTGCCTATACAGTATGTGTGGGCGTATAGGGTGGGCTAATTGGCTTCATTTATCCAATGTTAATAGGTGTCTGCACAAGAAGGGCCGGTTCATTCCCGCAGTTCAATGGTGCTGTGACCCGCACGGATAATAAAGAGCGGCACCATAGGGGATGCAGCCAAGTAATGCATCATGGAAGCAATGTTCTAGTCATCCTGCTGTCCTCCTTTTTCCTATTCACTCTGTCGTTCATCGCCTCCTCGCACATCACCTGCCAGGCTTACAATCTGCAATTGTTATCACACTAAGAAGCTTTTGAATGAGGATCGCACCCCCCTGACCACCAAGGCAATAAACAGAGACACAAAAAAATCCAAAGGATATAAAAATAGGCTATACACTTATTGTTACATCCAAAACAGAGACAAATAATATGCAGTCAAAAACAGTCGTTCTGTCTCCTGCCAAAATGAGGTATTCACCATTATAGGTCTCAGTAAACAAGTTCTTGAAATGAGCACAGCTCAGGAAAATGTAAAAATGGGAAGAGAAAAATTTGGAGAGAACAAGAGATGAGCTGCTGATTATACACCAGACTCCCTCCAGTAATTAATAAAGACTGGTTGTGTTTCTGATGTTATTTTAAAAATGTGAGTTTCAATTGGATTTCTGCATTATTCAATTCTGTTTCATTTTGTTATTAATATGCAAAATACACATTAATACCCGAATTTGATAAATGAAACCCCGAAAAATAATGAGCCCAGATCTGAGCTATGAGTCTGTGAAAGGCAGTCGTTGTGAGTACGGAGTTGCTGATGCTGCTGTACATGTGGATTTTGCTGCCTCATAGACTGAAGCGGTTTCCATTTTTACATGTCTTTTGAGGCTGAATTAAAACCTCTATTAATCAATGGACAAAGACAGTGAAGACTTGCACAGGCAGAGGTTATCACTGTCACCTCACAACAAGAGGGCTTTAGGTTGGAACCCCCCAGACGGCTGGGGCCATTAGTGCGGAGTTTGCGTGTTCTGGGAAGGCATGAACGGCCTTTTTAATACTGAAGCCAGTATGGAACACAAACCACATCACCACAAAAACTAAACTCCACATCTTCAACTCCAACGTTAATACAGTCTTACTATATGGGGCAGAAACATGGAGCATGGAGCTCAAACAAGCTCCAAACATTCATTAACAGATGCTTACGACACATCCTGGGAATTTACTGGCCTAACACCATTGCAAACGAAGAGCTCTGGCAAACCACACAACAAGAACAAATTGAAACCCAAGTCAAACACAGGAAATGGGGCTGGATCGGGCACACCTTGAGAAAACCATCCTCCAACACGACCAGACAGGCCTTAAAGAATAACTTCGGTATTTTTCAACCTGGGCCCTATTTCCCCATGTGTATGTGTACGTATGATTCATAGGTACAACTCGTTTTAAAATTGGTTCAGTATTGAGGGAGGCGGATGCAGCCGGCAGCCGCGAGGTAGATATGGGGGCAAATGCGTCCCATATAAGTTTGAGCATTAAAAGTGCTTTTTTTTCGCCACTGACCGGTTCAGATCGCCAGTGCTATCTCTGTAAATAGCATACTAAGTGTTTCCCTTACCCTTCACTTCCTCTGGGTTGTGTGTGACATCATCTTGCGAGGCTGTTTTGGATGGCTCTGCACGCTGTGTTTTACAGTCTTTTTTTAAACAGTGTAGTCCGTGTGACGTTAATGCGTGCCGGACTTACTTATATGGGCATGCCCAGGCATGGCAGCCCTTCGGAAGTCCTTGGGAGCGTGACCAATCGCAGCGGAGTGGGCTTGGCGGGAGGCGAGGGCCAGGGGGTGGAGTAAATTACACAGACCGTTTTCGCGGGATGCAGGAAATACAAGGAAGCACTGCAGCAAGAGGCACAGCGTCCTGAAGATCTACAAAGCTTTGTGTGCAGGTAATCGTGTGTAGCTGCTCTATAGGAGTCCAGAAATCAAATACAAAGGCAGAAAATTAGTATAATAGGTCCTCTTAAAACTAATGACTAAGGTGAAATCTGGACCCTGTGGTTGCACCAGTTGGGAACCACTGGTGCAACCAATTCTATTTAAGGACTTATTTTAAGGACTTTAAGGACAATCTTAACTTAAGGTGCTTGTGCAACCAGTCCCTAATGTTTAAAAAACTTGCTAATTGTTCATCATGGTAGTTTGATATATGTCTGTCTATGCCAAAGTGCTTCCCATCACACAGGCAAAGCACAAGTAGAAAGATTGATAGAACCAAGTAAATGCAAACAAAGCTTTCCAACTATCACAGCACAGCTTCCTGAGAGCCCTTTAAAACACTCAGAGCCCGGGGTGTGCAACAGCTTATTGAAAGATCTGAGATCCTGCCAAGTAATGACATAATCTCTCACAATACTTCGTTTCCTTCCTGGACAGTTTCATCAGTCCCTTGACAGAGTGTGAAAATGTAAGACAATATTCAGCAACTATGGAAACACATTTCAAATCTTCTCAAAGTAACATCTCAGCTGTGCTCAAGCCATGCTTTGACCTTTCTCTTAAAAACTGTCCAGGTCTGTTTTAATAGTATCAGCAGCTCATTCTGGCCCCAGTATGAGAGAACAAGCACTGACCTGAAGTGCCCTCAACCTCAGAAAACACAGATGCGCCAAACTAAAGCTTGTCAGAAAGATAATTATGCACCCCCTCCATTAATAATATGCAGCCCTACAATGAGCATAAATTGTGTTAATATTAGTTGCTTCTAGATGGCATTTTAAGACCTGGAAGTCTGCCAAATTTAAGAGCCAATCTCTCTCAGTCTCGCTCTTTCTTTCTGTATGGATGGTTGTTGTTTTCATGTCAGCGCTGTACATTTGTGTGGATGTATTTTTTGACTATTGTGCTTGTACATCAAATCTATTGTGAAATAAATTTTTTTTTAAAAAAAAGCAAAACAGCAAAGCCATCACATTTTACTGCTCTAAGAAACATGCAGTATTTCCAGCATCCCAGATGGACCTTCATATTAACAAGAACTACAGCAACTTAGTGGCGAAATAAAACTGAGAAAGACACAAATAATTCCCGTAAGACCATCCTTATTCGGGACAGTTAGTCTTTGTGATTTCTTACTTTAATGGTCCTTGAGTAACTACAGGGACTTTGATGCAAAGACCTCAGTCCTCAAAACAACTTTAAGCTATTTTTGGGGGGTCTAGAGCCACACATAATAGACTTAGTGTTTCTCAAAACGTCTGTCGTCAGTAAGCTGCTCTCTGATGATACAGAGCTCACTCACATTATTTGCCTTTAAACGTTTCAGGTCCCTTTGCACAACAATAATGGCTGAATAAGTATATAAAAATAGCTTATGTGCACAGTTTTCATATCAGTGATATAAAGCAAAAAAAGCCCTAACACATCATTAACATGAGGTGCCCCACAACTAATAGATCATACTGAACCATTAATCTTCTTTGATGTGGGAAAACAACATAAGGGCCAATTATGTGGCGTAAGATCCATTCATGTGTCATTCCCAAAGGCTTCAATTTGAGGAATAATAACAATGGTTATTGTTATGTGCCATGGTATTATTTTTCTTTCCCTCTCTCTGCTCTCTGTGTGTCTCCAGGTACCGCCCTCCACCTCTTCCTCCTCACCATGCAGAGAGCGGCTGAGCACAGCAGTGCTCATTTGGCTGATTATTAACATGCTGGTTAAAAGGTCTGGAGAGGCGACAAGTTGGTGCCAGTGGGGCATTTTGCCAGCTTGTACGCTGTGTGTTGGTTGTGATAACTCATAACAGGTAGTTACTCGAGTTGTGGCGTACCGAGGTCAGCAGTGTTTCTCCCATCTGGAGGGAGGGTGCTTATTGTTTACCTTATTACATGTTGTAGTCTTTTGTTCCATTCAGTTAATCTGATGTTCATTTAAAGGGGAACACCACCTTCACTAAGAATTCCAATATGTTATTTCCATGATCTAGGAAAGGTTGATCAATATTTGGATGATGTGACTCTGTTGGCTTCATCACACCATGGCCTCCAGCATGCACTAGGGCAGTCTGCAGCCAGGTGTGAAGCGGTCAGGATGAGAGTCAGCACCTCCAAATCTGAGACCATGGTTCTCTGCCAGAAACTGGTGGATTGCCCTCTCTGGCTTGGGAGAGAGTTACTGCCTCAAGTGAGGGAAGTATCTCAGGGTCTTGATCATGAATGAGGGTAGAATACAGCCTGAGATGTATCAGCGGTTTGGAGTGGCTTCTGCAGTAATGCGGGCGCTGCACCGGACCATCTTGGTGAAGAGGGAACTGAGCTTGAAGGGGAAGCTTTTGATTTACCGGTCCATCCACGTCCCAACTCTCACCTATGGTCATGAGCTCTGGGTAGTGTCCGAAAGAATGAGATTGCAGATACAAGCAGCTGAAATAAGTTTTCTCCGTGGGGTGGCTGGGCTCAGCCTTAGAGATAGGGTAAGGAGCTCTGACATCAGGAGGGTGCCCAGAGTAGAGTTGCTGTTTCTTTGCGTCGAAAGGGGTCAGTTGAGGTGGTGCAGGCATCTGATCAGGATGCCTCCCAGGTACCTCCTGTTGGATGTGTTCCTGGCACATCCCACTGGTGGGAGGCCCCGGGGCAGACCCAGAACTGGATCCCCCAGGAGGGATTACATATCTTATCTGGCCTGGGAATGCCTTGGGGTCCCCCATGAGGAGCTGGAAAATGTTTCTGGGGAGAGGGACGTCTAGGGTGCTTTGCTTGGCCTGCTGCCCCCACAACCCGGCCCCAGATAAGTGGATTAAAATGGATGGATGGGTAAACTGCTCTTTCTCAAAGCCAGAAACCAGAGAAGGAAGTCCCAAACTTGTACTGCCATTAAGTATAAAGTCTGGAGCTGCTCAGTAGACAGTGAATGGAAGACTGATTTTATGGACCCACAGAATATGTGTTTTCTTTTTATGCCCAAATGAGCTTTATTCTATTGCAGTGTTCTCAGTTGTGAAGCAGAATACATACCCATATACTCAGAACATTCTCCTGGGTGCTCTCAGTATCATCGAGAACATCTTTTCTAATTCATTGTTTATGGAGCATCTCTATGACATCAGAGATTTATGTTTTAGCTCTCTATCTTTTACATTTGGTAAAGGGTTGTTCGTTTTTACTTACATTTTTGGACTGTCTTAGACTGTAGGAATGACATTTGTGAATTTTGAAATGGGCGTAGTTTCCCTTTAAGAGTGCAGCTTTCTTAATTTTAGAGTTTTGTTTTTTTTTTACAGTTGTCACTTATAAGTTTTCTTATTTTTTATTTATTTATTGTTAATAAATTCCCTGCCTCTGCCCATACTCTGGTTTTCTTGATTTATTTCCCCCAGTTTAATTTTACCGTTGCTCCCCTCATCCCCTGGGCGTCCTCGGGAAATGTAACACTTATGCATTTCGACGATAGCTCCATGAACGTTAAGTGGAACCTGGAAGCAACCCCTAATTGGTCTCCTCAGCCATAATCATTTATTTTCACAGATCAAACTGTGCATTGATTGACCCTTCAGCCAATCAAGGATGAGCCTGCTGAAAATGCAAGTGAACCAGTGGGGAGAATGGTTAGAGGGCTTACAGAAGGTGTCAATCCTGTTTCCCTCTTTAATAGGGCTATTTAAGGTTATGAAATGAAGACTAACTACCCCATATCATAACATTACCTGAAAGCCCTCACACTAAAAACCCCTAGGTTAAAAACTCACACAGCTGGGTCCACATGGCAGAAACCTAATACTGGGTTAACTTTACCTATTACTGATACGTTGTTTTGATCCAGCATTAGTGTTATTCTTGATATTAGTATTGGGTTATTTACTCTTTTCTAGAATATGGTTATTCTCACCCACGTGACACGACAAGCTCAATTGTTGTGTAAAATGATGTGTTATGACATTCAAAACTACAAAAAAAAAGACATATTATTGACAATCAGTAACCAATAATGATATGTACAACACATTCTCACTCTGACCTTGTCACATATTGACATTTTGGTAATGGACTTTCCAAATCCATATACAACGTGCAAGGTATCCTGGATGACACTGTGTCAAGTTCTCTTCTTTCAACTTACACTTCCGTTTTCACAGGAATGGTACACCGTGAACTGACTTTTTTTTTTCCTTTAACAACAGACACACATGGTTAGGTTTAGGCAACAGAAGCACATATTTAGGATTAGGACAAAAGAACAGGGTTTGGCTTTAGAATCTTACAAACACCGCTCTCTTGGGTGAAAGAGAAAATAAACGCAATATGTTGGTACAACACCGCAAATTGACGTTTTTTTTTCCTTCAACAACAAACACACATGGTTAGGTTTAGGCAACAAAAACACAGTTAGGGTTAGGCAACAAAAGTGGTTAGATTTAGGAAAAAAAACAGGGTTTGGCTTTGGAATCTTTGGGGACAGGAACACCACACTTTCGGGTGAAAGTTGTTGTTTGTTGGACCTATCCACCACCACTCCCGCCCACCCTCTCTACTGGGACTTTCACCACCTTAACATTCGTCCTTGTCCCACCGCATTTCCTCCCGATGCCGCCAGGCCCTGTTAAACTAACAGCAACCAGCCGAGCATCGTGCCGATGTCAAAGGACACCCTTTTTCCGTTGGTTTCTGATGCCGCAAGTCACTGCCCAAGCACCAGATTTTGACAACTTTGGAGTGAGACTGTGCTCATGTGTATGTTTAATAAGAGTTGGAATATATTGGATAAGCACTTTGCAGCGATGCCATGTTTTAGTTTGGGTAAATAACCCAAAAAATATGTAAAAATTAAAAAAAAGAAGAAGTGGTTTTTAGTGTTTGAGAGCCATTTTATGACTCTTGGTGGTCTTAGTGGCACCTTAATTGAATCAATATTGTCTGGTCCAGAGCTCCCATTGTCTTTCAGTTCCTCCTGTTTTAACAACTCAGAGTTCACACAGAGGACAGAGACAAAGCAATGTTTTCAACTGTGCTGTTTTTGCAAACACATGTAAGGCTTTGTTGTATGTGTAGGCATAAACTGTATGCTATAGGCAACCCATTTTGCAGGCCAAATCCATGAAGTGCTCAGAGGAAGTAGAGAATAGTGCATCTAATGTCCAAAACAGGTCATTCTCTATGGCTGCACACAAAACAATTTGTTGGCCACCTCTGTCTGCATCCTTGTCGCTTGTTGCAAGACCCCTGCTGTCAGTTCCAGTAGGTCCTGACGCTCCATTGAGGATCCCACTCTACCCCCTGTGCACTGTATCGGTGAACACCAGCGTGTCCCTGGAGTCCCCAGAGGGTGAAGCAGCCTCTAGGGCATAAGTGTAGATTTCAGGGGGGATGCAGACTACGTGTCTCCTTCAATATTTGAACATGTTTGTTTATCCTCCACCAAAAAAAAAACATGAAAGCAGCAGAGGACCTTTACTTTGACAGAATTAAAGACTTTTACAACATAAACATAAATTAATGCAGAAAAAAACACAAATAGGTGCATAGAAATTTAAGCTTTCTCCCAAACCCCGTTTCACACGCCTCCCAAAAACGTTGAAATGACACCTACAGTCTTAGGGGTCCTTCCCCAGTAGGTTAGTCTTGTGTAGACTGATAGACGACTGGTTACCAGGTGGTGTTTAAGGACCAACATCACAATGACTTCTTTTCCCCGGGAGCAACAGAGACATAAAAGTATGAGACGGTTAACTTTGTAATGGTGAAACCATCATCCATCTGGACCAGTTCCAACAAGCTGTCTATAATACGTGTGTAGAATTGCCAGAAACCAGTGAAGCATTGGTTTATTTCCCCCAGCTTACCAATAAATACCTGCATTAGCCTCCTTGCATACCTGCATACCTCCTTCTTTATTTTGCCAGGAGCTACAGAAATAGCATGTTGTGCGGTAGGTCCTGAGTGTTAATGGAAAAGACTGGTGACATTCTTTGCTTGAGGATGCCTGATGAGAAAAGGTTGAAGTGTCAAAACAACAATTAGAGGTTCAATTAGGGCCAGTCTGGACAGTATTGGAAGGACTGACAAGCCAATCAGCCGACATCACCATCATTAGGGACTTTATCAGCTGGCAGGAGACAAACATTAAATCATCAAATACTCAGAAGAAAAACATCATAAGAAATTGAATCCTGGATAAAGTAACCCACATAGTATAAACACAGTTTTATATATACATATTGATGCAGGATGCTATGGATTAGAGCCGTAAGCATGTGCTGACCTGAAACCTACATGAATAACAACAACTGCAAAAGAAAGGCGGCTAGTGACTCATTTTATGGCAATTACATGAAGACAGTTTCAGCAAGCTCCTGGCTTATACTGCAAAATTCAAGGTTTTAGAGATGATGAAAGGCAGAAGAGATTGTACGAAGAAGTCATACCTACACATTGAGAGTCCATATGTAACTGACAGTATTGAGTTGAGGCATTAATTGGGTGTATCAGGAATAGAGATGGCATTAAATCGTTATTGCAAGTGAGGCTTCTGGGGAAATGAACTTCTCCTTACAGATTGTATTAGTGTCTTTGCATATGATGTCATACATCGATGCTGTCTAGATGGAGGGCTGGCAGCTGGAGGCAAAGGCTACAAACACTGCACAATTGCTTGTGATTTGTGCTGTTTATGGCTGTTCTGATCGATCATACTTGGAGGAAAAAACAAGGGCCACTGTAAGTACCAAACAATAGAAGTAAAATGGGAGAAGTTAAAGAAAAAAACAACTCAGAGAAACAGCAGCAGATGTGGATAAAAAAAACCCTCTTCAGTCTGTAGGAACAAATTCAACTAATGTCAAATGTTGATGTCAAAGCGTTGTGTTAAACTAGTTGGGTGCCATTACAATGTGCTATGACAGCTTATTTGTACTTTTAGCAATGACCCAGATTTTTTTACAGTGTTTCATCAGACCGGAAACAGTTGATGAGGTAGGTAGAAAATAGTAGCTCAAGTTAGCTAACGTTAGCTAGTACATAGTAGTATGTTTCCTCAACCCAGTCTCAAATTGAAGTCGTCAAAATCCGACACTTGGCCAGTGACTTGCAGCATCAGACAGATGAAAAAAGCCATCCTTTAATGTTGGTATGATATGAGGCTGGTCATCGGGGGGCGTCAGGGGGAAACGTGGCGGGACAAGAACGAAAGTTAAGGTGGCGAAAGTAGGGCAAGTGGGAGGAATGGGAGGGAGGGATGTTCGCCTTCCCGTGAGATTATGAAGCCAAACCCCATTCTTTTTTTCCTAAACCTAACCACGTGCATTAGTTGTTGAGGGGAAAAAAAAGTGAATTCATGGTGTTAAACTGATGTGGCACATTTATTTTGAAAGAGACTGTATTAGAGTGTCTCAAAACACATAATTCCATGTAGTATACTATGTGCTCTACCTACTCATTGGCGTTGTGCGCAAATTTCGACAGGGTAGTGTTGTCTCAAACCAAACACGACCGTTGTGCACTCACCAGAAATGACGACCGCAAATTTTGACCTCTTCTTCTTTTAATGCCTAATGTGCAGGCGTTAGCTAGTTAGCAAACTAGCATTAGCATTAGCATTTGCGTTATCATTAGCGATACCAAATCATTACAGACTGCTAAATTAGCCCAGTAAACATACTGCTGGCTTATACCCAACAACAGTATAGTGGTGCTTAGTGCAAAAAACACATGTATAACTTACATTTATGCAGCAACGTTCACAGTCGCACAGTCCTCGGCCGCCATTTCCAGTTTGAAAAGTGGTCCCTCCCCTTCCACTACGTAGCCAAGATGGCGACCATTGAGGGCGAGAAGAGTCCATAGTTCCACACTCAACTTCTTGACTGTTTTGAGTGGACCATCCGGGTACTCATAGTGCACTGCATTTTTCCATACTTCTCAGTGTGAACGGGAACTGCCCATTGGTCCGACATCCCATTGGTCCAGCATCCCATTGTTCCGATCCTATTAAACCCATTGTTCCAAAGTCCCGTTGTTCCGAAATCATCATGATGCCCTGTGGTTAAGGTCTGGTTAGGTTTAGGCACAAAAACCACTTGGTTAGGGTCAGGAAAAGATCATGGTGTGGGTTAAAATGAAAAAGAAAGTGACAAACACATAAGCTGTGAGCCTGCTTCGCCTCAAGCCTTTCCCAGCTGACCCAGAGCCGGTCACAGTGCACCATCAAGGCAGAAATACGCCCGCCGGGAGGCGTTCAGCACCGCGGACTGTCGGACTAATGGGATGACATGGACCCAGTGTGAACGCACTTATACACTCAAAATATTAAGTGTAAGTACAGAAACACGCGATTTAAGACACAGCATACGTGTTAATTATCTAGTAACTAGTCTGACAGCAGTGCATCAGAGCTGAAACATACAAGACAGTTACACTCAAGTACATTTACTCACCTCACCAAAAACAAGACAGCAGTCATTTTAGTTGTGTACCAAACAGCACACAAAACAGTTGTAGTCCACTAGACTCTTGTACGATTTCATCGGCTCGCTGCGTAACGTTAGTAATGTTCGGAGGTCTGGAGGATGAGGTAATTTCTAATGACAATCGTGTCTACAATCAGTCAATTTGTGGGAAAAAAAGCCTTGGTTGTTTGGTCACATCAAATACGAACATGAAATACCTTCTGCCTGCAGGTTCATCCAACTCTTGGATGTAGTCAAGTACCAACTCATGCAGTGTATGGGTTAATCACTTCCTGCCATCCATCTGAATTACAGGTCATAATAGTCACACAATTACTTAACAAGCTATTGTGTTTTTTTCCAGCTATAAAGTTTATTATGCCATGTAGTGTAGGAGTAGTAGTAGTGTATGATCAGTTTGACCTTCTTAAAGGTCATGAAACACACTCCAGGCTATTTTAATTTACAAATGTCTCATGAAATAATATTATAGTCTTTTACAGCTGTGAAGATACAGATACAAAGTCTCAGTGAGCAGCAATGGTTTCAGCCTGTACTGAACTGATCTCACTGTATATCTCTTCATGAAAATTTCAGAGATCTGACATGCAAGATTCATAGTAAGATCCCGCATGGTCATATTTCTTCTTGCATAATCATATACTGTACAAAATCTACAGGTGTGTATTTCTAAGAATGGGTTTAATTTGCTCAGTTGTGCTCTCTCCTGCACAACAAAGCAAGCAGAAAAAGAGATTAATCCAGTAGCTTTATTAATAACCAGCCTTAACCTTTTTTCTGATTACTTATTCATAGGAACACAGTTCAGATGAATATGCTCTGCTTTGAGCTTTCAAAATATTTCATTTCCCCCTGTGATGCGTCTGTTAAATTAACATTAATGGAATCATCAGAGTGCAAGTAAACAAACTTCACAGCATTTCCCCGCTGCTCCAGAGGACTCGGTGCAGTTCCCGGGTCTTCTTCTGTTTATCCGTTCAAGTCCAGATTGTTGCAGAGCGCCATTTTAATCTGTTTGAGACAGTAAGCGCTGACCAGCCATCAACTCTGCTGCTCATATTAGCATTTAATTTGGTAACAGAGTGAAAGAAAAAACCCACTCTGTACTCATCATCTTTTTTTTAATTGAATAATATTTGTCAGACTGTGTGTGTGTTTTGTGAGCGAAAAATAAATCAATGAGATTCCAGTCAATCTTAGCAAGAGACTGTTTTGCATGGCGTTAAGAATTCTGCTACAAAACCACTAAGATAGTGATACAATTTATTTCAGAATTGCTCCTATTATTGCTAACATGTGAATTATTTTCTGTTGTGATCTGCGCTGAACCTGATCTGAATTTTTTACAAGTGGTGAAAACACTGGCAGCAATATATCTACCATAAAAACAGATCTTGTGTGATTGCTCATTGTACCATGATTTCACCCCATGTTACTTATCAAATGGTTCTTCTTCTAACACCATCTCAAAATTCACAGTTGAGTAAACACTTCCAAGTGTGTTTTGCAATAGCAGCAGCAACAAATCAGGGTGAATTAAGTCCTCTGAGGAAATCAGTTGTTCAACATGTTAGTCGTTTTTTCGTTACATGTTGTGACATACGATCCAACCTCTAAAGAGACTCTGCAAATGAGCTCGTATTGGATCTTTAATTTACAAATTTAAAGCAACTGAGTCAATAAAAACAACTTGAAAGTTGCAAAAGCTGTCGACTTAGCTCTAAAAGCTGCAAACAACAGAGTCTTTTTACCATATTTGACCTCTTGCACAAAACGCTGTTGTTCCAGCTGACTGCCCGCTCCATTATACCTCTGTGACTGAGTTAAACCCAAAACATTACTGAACTTTGGTTTCAGATTTCAACAACAAGGCAAATGAAAGGGGATTATTTATTTTTGCACTCAAGTTCAGCTGGCCCAGCGAGCACTTCTCAAAATAAGGTGGTTTTTGGTTTGAGAGGCTACCGTCCAACCGATTGATCCCAGCAGAGGAAAAATATTGCCCTGCTTTCTTTGGCTCCGGCGGATGACCTCCTGATCAGGTTTGTGGCCAAACCTTGTCCATGTTGTCTGCCCTCTTGTTTGATCTATGACTGGAAAATCAGTCTCTGTATTCCTCTGTTTCTCTCTTCCTCCAGCAACCGCACTGGAGGGCAATAGTTTGATGTCAGGCCACATAATTTCTTCAAAGTTTCTGTGTTTGTCTTTAGGGATGGCGAGAGAACTGAATCTATCCATTTTCAGACCAGTCGCCAGAAGAAAACATTGGCATTGTGCTGTTTTGCAAACCATAAATATCATACATTAGTACATTTTGTATGCATCATAATGTTTCTAAAGGGACGTAGTATGTAAGCTGATTCTGTCATGGGGAGTTGGAGGCGATGGTGGATGATGTGAAAGCTGGGGGAGACGCCTGCCAGACTGCAGACCACTGTTCAAAACCACCATGCAATAAAACCTGATGCTTTAAGCCGGTCATTACTTTTTTCCAGTGGCTTTTAGCCACCAAACGGGGGGGTGTCTTTAGTAATCTGTGGCTGTTTGTGGATGTTATACATTATATCATATTCAATATAACACAGATCAGTCTGTTTTTTTCCCACCATTTTAGTTCATTTTTAGTAGTCTGAGTGGGCGGAAGTTCGCTGAATAGATCAGCCTCTCATTGGGCAGAACGAGCCACCTGCTGAAGTCCCGCCCTACCACCTCCGGTTGTGTAGCAGTTTTCAACTGTTTTCAACACGTCCTTTACTAACTTTTGCGGTGTTTGATCTTGCGGGGATGTAACCATTTTTCTGCCATGGTTCGCGTCCTGTAGGCGATATTTTTGTGGCCGTGTTACACCAAAACCTGTTTCCCCCCGGCAATATTTTTGCAAGCGCACCATTGCTGTGGCACCGCCCAGAACGATTGTGATTGGTTGAAAGAAATACAAGCAGTCAGGGCGTTTTTTTCTCCAATCTTAAAGTGAGAGTCGGCCCAGCCAGACCTTTCTTTTCTTGAGAAAGGTCTGGTGAGCGAGACTACATTTTTAGTAACTCTTGTACCTATCGTACTCCTGTTGTTACTCTATTAGGCACTGGTTTTTGCTTCTGCTCCTTGAAAACAATTTTCACTTGTATATTTGTATATTTTGCCAGATATTTAATACTCCATTGTTCAAAAACTGGGCCCAGTGAGTGACCCTGACACAGGGAACCCACTGGTTGTCTGGTTGTGAATAGTTAAAATAGGGGTTACTGCACTTAGTGTTACTGTATTTTGAAGCATTCTCTGGCACAAGAATGTCCTTCAGGATAAATAAAGTTCTATTGAATTGAATTGAATATTTTTGGATAGTTTTTTTCTTTTTCCAGCCTGGATAGTGCAATGGAAACCTTTTTTTTTTACTGAGACAACAATGTGTTTCCAGTTGGGATAGTGCAGCAAAAGACATTTTTAATGAGACGTCAACGACTTTACCAGCTGTCACTGTACCACTAAAACCAATATTTAATGCCAATACATTGGCCAATACATTGGCCAACACATTCTCACTCCGACCTCATCACATATCAACATTTGGTCATGGACTTTCCACGTCCATATACGATGTGAAAGGTACCCTGGGTGTGTTGGTTGTTGACGTCCTGGGACATGGATGTCAAGTTCTGCCACAAAATTTACTGTTTACATACAGTCTCTTTCAAAATACATCAGTACAACAATGTGAATTGACAACAACTAACGCACGTGGTTGGATTTAGGCAACAACAACTTGTGGTTAGGTTTAGGAAAAACGAACAGGGTTTGGCTTTATAGTCTTACAGGATGCAAACACCACTCTCCCAGGTGAAAGTCTGTGTTTGTTGGACCCATCCACCACCCCTCCCACCTGCCCTAATCTGACTTTTACCGCCTTAACTTTTGTTCTTGTCCCGCCATGTTTTCCCCTGATGCCATCGAGTGCTGTTAAACTGTGTATAATGCCTACGTTAAAGGACGGCTTTGTGCGTCCGTGTCTGACGCCACAAGTCACTGCCCAAGCATCAGATTTTAAATGACTTTGGAGGGAGACTGGGCTGCCTAAACCTAACTACACATTCACCACAGCATTGTAAAAACATAAAGGAATGTAGAGTTTCAACATATCTGCTGCATAATAATGTACAAATGTAACGTATCTGTAGTTTGCAGAAACATACAATGCCAACATTTTTCTTGAGATTGGGTTGCCACATTCTCAGTCATGTCACTTCACCATAAGCTGCTGCCTTTCTCCTATCAGTGCCTCTGAGCTTGCTTTGCACATCAGGCCAAACAATAGATAATTTGAGAGTTTCAAATAGTTTTTGTTCATTTTGTGTACAATTATCTTGATTCTGTTTTGAATTCTTAGAAATTCTGCAATATTTATTGTCCCGTACTCTGGGTTTATGCATTTTGTTACTGTTATTTGGGTTTCCATTGAGAGGAAATGTCAGTCATCTGAAATAGACCTGACACAGAAATCAGACCAGCAACCATTATTCAGCTGAAGCTGCTCAACTTCTCTCTTTTACAGTCCCTACTGTTAATTTAATTTCCAACCATAATTCAGTTTTTATGAGTCGGTCCTTGCGCAGCATCCATTGTCAATAATTAGAGCTGCTTCAATAAATGAAACCTCTGGCACACAGTCGTGTTGCTGTGCATCACACTGTTCACTGCTGGCTCCTCATCTATTTTATACAAAAGAAATCACCATATTCAAATGGTGTCACCGAACTGTGGTTGATTTAATCTGTTATAAACATCAACCTTAAACCTATCTATCAAAGACTGTCAGGCCAGACTGTGTCTCTTGACCCTGATAATGGGAAGAAAAGAGGTGCTCTGTGCAGGTGCCGCCCTTTGCAGGGTGATCAAACTGCAGCCTCCTGGGTTGAAAAATGCAAAACAGCCTCTTGAGGCTGGCTCCAGAAGCCAGTCAATCCCTATAGACACCCATGTAGGAGGATAGATTTTATACAGTAAGTTACCAGTTTACATTTTGTTAGGACTTAAAGTTACACACAGTTAATGCCGGGGGCTTTGAGTGACAGGTTGTCTCCTCATAGTGTCCTTTGCTTCTCAGTCAGATCCACCCCTTGCTCCTCCACAGCCCCAACCTCTCACCCAAACATGGCCACTTTTGGCTCTGATGGCTGCAGTGCTGAACTTGAGGCTTCACAACAGGAGTACACAAACCAATTGGTCATGTCATGGTAGCTACATCCATCATTTTTACAGTCTATGAGGGTGACTAAATATCAGGCTAAATGTTTCTGCCATCTTCTAAAATAACACCAAGAGCAAATATATAGACACATATCATCGAAAAGTTAGCAAAACCCCGAGCAAAAACAAAACTGCAGTTGCTTATAAGGTTGTACAAACGTGCTCACAATGGTAATGCTAACATGCTCAAAATGATAGTGCTGACATGCTCACAATAATAATGCTAACATGATCACAGTGATAATGCTAACATGATCACCGTGATAATGCTAACATGATCAGCTATAAAGAACTGGACTGCTAATTTTGTACTTAATACTTTTTTTTAGAAAGGATTTTATTTAGCCTTGTATGTTTATAAGCAGGGCTCTGTTTCATATTAAAGACTAAATGTTTTAAATTTAAGATTTTACAAATTTATCGATTATGTACGTGCTTATATGACAATGTAAGGGGGGGCTGAACATGATAAGCTTTGCTTCCTTCAGCCCCTTCTCGAACTTGCACGTTATCACAGTGTGCCATTTTTTTTCTATTACATATACTGCCTGTTTTTATGCTTGTGCTTGTTTGAGACAAATAAAAATCAAATCAAATCAAATCAAATCAAACGATCACAGTGATAATGCTAACATTCTCAAAAATGATAATGCTAACATGACCATGATGATAATGCTAACATGCTCACAATGATAATGCTAACATACTCACAATGGTAATGCTAACATGCTCAAAATGATCATACTAACATGCTCAAAATTATAATGCTAACATACTAACAATGATAATAGCCTACTTACACACTCACAATGATAATGCAAACATGCGCACAATGGTAATGCTAACATGCTCAAAATGATCATACTAACATGCTCAAAATTAGAATGCTAACATACTAACAATGATAATACTAACACGCTCACAGTGATAATGCTAACATGCTCACAATGGTAATACTAACATGCTCAAAATGATAATGCTAACATGCTCAAAATTTCAATGCTAACATACTAACAATGATAATACTAACACGCTCACAATGATACTGCTAACATGCACACAATGGTAATGCTAACATGCTCACAATGGTAATGCTAACATGCTCAAAATGATAATACTAACACGCTCACAATGATAATGCTAACATGCTCACAATGGTAATGTTAACATGCTCAAAATGATAATGCTAACATGCTCAAAATTTCAATAATAAAATACTAACAATGATAATACTAACACGCTCACAATGATACTGCTAACATGCACACAATGGTAATGCTAACATGCTCACAATGATCATACTAACATGCTCAAAATTATAATGCTAACATACTAACAATGATAATACTAACACGCTCACAATGATAATGCTAACATGCTCACAATGATAATGCTAACATGCTCACAATGGTAATGCTAACATGCTCAAAATGATAATACTAACACGCTCACAATGATAATGCTAACATACTAACAATGATAATACTAACACGCTCACAATGATAATGCTAACATGGCTGCAATGATAATAGTTAACAGGCTGATGCTTAGCAGGTATAATGTTTTCGACATCGACAGAGGAATATTAGACACCCTTCCAGACATGTAGCCTCTCCCTACTCTTGACGATATCACACCTGACATAAGAAGTTTGATGATGGCATAAACATATTTTGTAGTAGATTCTCTGGGGTTTCACGTTAGGTGCACAAATTTGTAATGACATTTTGTTGGGTGTTGTCCACTGCAGGACACATTTATTATCTAAAGGAATCAAGGACTAGAACCTTCCCCAGGAAGTGGTAATTTAATTTGGAAGAATCAGTGATGGTATTCACACAGTGTTGGAGATTGTGCAGGGACCTTTCACATGGATACACAGGGGGTCAGGTGTTTGGATCATTTCCCCTGGTTGTCTCAGGACTGGACAGAAAGCTGTGTTAAGTAATTGACCGGAGGTGGCTGGCTGACCTTTGAAACCTTTTGCAATCAGACCCTGTGCTCGAGGCTGCTGTGAGCGACAAAGAGGAATATTTCAAATGGAGTCTGGAGGACTGTTTCAGTGAGTTTGGCTCAGTGGTGAGTTCTGTGCAGCTTCCATTGATATCGATGATTCACAGCACAGCCCCCTAAATCTGATATTTAAGGGCTATATATATTCTCTGTCCTCTGTAAAAATCATTATAAATTGATGCACTGATGAAGCCTTTTTAATATTTGGTGTATGTAACTGCAATTTTAGTCTCTTTCTATTATCTTTTAAAGACACCATTGCCTTGCTTTCCCACACAATATATATTCTTCCCTCAGAGTTATGTTTAAGTCAATTACATTTGCTCGTGGCACCCAGCAATACACTTTAATAGTAACAGCTTATTGAGTTTACTCATGGCTTTGAAGTTGGTCGAAACTATACTGACATAATGGGAAATTTGTAAAGAGAAAAATAATATCAGAAAATAGAAAAGTTTTGGGAGTCAACACTGAAACTCAACACTGTAAGTGATGTAAAAGGAAATTTAAAAGTACTGCAAGCGAATGAAAATCTATTGCAAAACAAAAAAAAAAAAAAAGAGGCTCCATTTACAGTACAGTGTGACATATATTTAAAACGTTTTCCTCTCCATTACTTCCTCTATAGGCTGGCTGAAGTGTACAAATGGGCTCGAGTTCACTTCCTCTTGATTTTGTGTTGAATATATTATTGTATTACAGTACACATTTACAAAACCACTTTTCGTTAGAGAGCTACTTAGCAGGAAGATGGATTAGAATTTGGGTTTGGTAGACATTGCAACTGTGAATGAGAGTAATGTGCTTCTGGGCATTGCGGTTAATATTGTGCATGGGTGCATGATGGTGTGTGTATGTGGTCAAAGCACTGTATGCTTGTGAGTGTCCAAATGTTTCTTCCATGTGTGTTCCAAAATAAATAGATGATTAGTTCCAGCGGATTTGTGTATGTCATTCTCCATAGGATTAACCACAAATGTCCTCTGGAATAATTGCTTGGGGCCATTTTTGTTCCTTTTCTTATTACATTGTATTATTTTGTGTATCATTCACAATGAAAAAAAGTGTAAAATCCCTCTCAACACAAGGCAATATGTTGATAATTTATAATAGACTGACTGGGGTCCCATTTGACCATCACTTTCCAAGTAAAGTGTTGAAACTCTCAGTCCTTAGGGGATGTCTAATTTGCAAATATTTAAGGAAGAGCTGTTTTCCTTCTCATTTCTTCACTCGCTTAGGCAGCACTCCATGACAGTGAAAGATGTCCCCTACTCCAAAGGGTCTTGTTATGTTGCTATCAACTTTTTGAAAGATCAATTGTGATTTTGGCAGAACGTCATCTGTTAGAGTGCTCAGATGGACTGCTGAGCATGGAAGCATTCAAAGAATTACAGGAAATAGAATAAGTGAACAAGTGTCCTTATGTTTACTAGAGTGTTTACTCATTTAATACTGATTCCCCTCGAGATTAGCCTTGAGTTTTAGCTGAAGTGATGAGCAGACATCACAGAAACGATGAGCGGACTGAGGATGCGTATATGTGTGTGTGTGTGTGTGTGTGTGTGTGTGTGTCTGATGTTGCAGTGACACCAGCAGACACTCTCTCATGGCTAGCCGACAGCAAAGTGATGTCGAGCTTTTGGGAGAACAGGGAGTTTGTAGCTGTTTGCTGATGTGGTGGAAATGCTGATTGAGATGCATAATTTATTCATGCCAGCCAGGAGGATGTTTGCTGGGATGCTGCTCAACACAAAACACAAATCACTGACTGCTGTCAATTAAACAGAGTGCCTTTATTTAGTGGGAGAGTGTTTGCGCTGCACTATTTAGAGGAGTACTGTGTACGCTCATTTGTAAATGTATCCTCATTCGACTATACATACAAAGCCTCCGTGAAAAGGTAATTCTCTAATTGGAAAAAGGGCTGAGAAGGGGAGTAAAAATGTTTCTAGAGTTCATGTTACCTCTGTGTGTGTGTTGATATTTGAGCTTTTTTGTTCTTTGTTGTTATAAGCCAGTATGGCTGCACGCGCATGCAAGTGCATGTGTATATCCCATTGGCTATGGCTTATCACCACTGCTTTGCTCTGCATTTATACTGCTGTTACTACTGATTTCAGGATGGTACTGTCATGGAAGCTTAGCACCACCCTCCGATTACATTGGTGCTATACCATTGTTCCGATGGCCCACATGTACTGAAGCCCAATTACTTGGAACAATATCCCATTGGACTGAAAGCCCATTTCACTGACAATTTTTTCCAGTATTCCCCAAAAAATGTCTATTGCTCCTTTTCTCCGTAAATATATTCTCCCTGCAAATTAGTTTTGCCATTGGCATTTGGGCCACCATTTCCAGGTGTTTTTACAGATGTTTCACAGTGTTTCCAAGTACCATTTGAGCCAATGAACCTGGGCACTTCTGTGCCACCAGATGTGGGTGTTTGAAACCAAAACATGATCTTTTCCCAACAATTACCATGTGGTTTTTGTGCCTAAACCTAACTTCACATTCACCACAGCATCGTCGACATATGTAACATATCCATGGTTTACAGAAATGTACAATGCTAACATTTATTTGGATGACTGGGTTGTCTAAATGCAGGGAGTGTTTAGTTTCAAGGAAACTGGAACTTCAGAGCTTTCAGCCCGGAGCAACAGAATTTTGGACAGTCAGAACAATGGGCAGTCCCCATTTTCACTCTTGTATACACTGTTGCCTTTATCAGAATGGTTGCCTTCCTTCAGCACTGTTAGCACTGTTAGCACTGTTAGCAATGTTAGCAGCTTGCGTCAGCTAAACCACCGCCACGGTGAGAAACATGTGCAGACAACTCAAATACTCTGAATTTTGCATAGAACCCTGTTAAATAAATCAGCGATTAAGATTAAAACTTCACTTCTATCTAATACACACAAATTAGGAAAAAAATTGAAATATACAAAAAAAAATGCAAGACTATTAGTATACTTAACATTACAATTTAATTATGCTGCAAGTGGGATAACAATCTTTACCTTTATGAGAGACTTGATTAAGCCAAGCTTGAGGACACTATTGTTACACAGGGCATAAATGATTATTTTAACCACTTAGGGGCAGCACAGTACTGTAAAAACAATGTGGATATATTATCACCTTGTAAAGTTGATATGGCAACCAGTTGTTTATTCGCACATACAGATGATAGCATTTGTTTTTAGTCATGTTTCTGGCCACCTGCATATCCCATAAGAACCCAGACCAATTTCTCCTTAAAGGAAAATTAAGGGGGGCATAAAACAGACTAAATAGACCACACAGAACATATTTCTGACATTTTTTTCAAAATACCACCCCTCACTGTCAGAGATCTGTAATGTTACATATATGTCACACTGGGCATTAAGAACCTGGATAATTTATCCATCAAGGAAAATTATGGGGGACATAAAGTAGACTAAATAGACCATATAGAACACATTTCTGACATTTTTCTCAAAATAACACTCATTAGTGTCAAAGATCTGTCAGTGGGTGTTAATGGTAAATTCATTCCTCTTTTGAAAATAAATCAGCCTTAGTCTTTTTCGGTTTGATAACAAAGCTTTGTCTTTTTATTTGCATTTCCACAATATCATAACTTTACCTCTTAGGTTTAACAACAAAATCTTTAACAACAAAATTTTGATTTATTTCACAATACAAAAATTTGCAAATTGAATTAAAAAAAAAGACTGCCTCATCATGTTGGAGGTCCTCTCAACAAGCCAATGTAACTGTAAAAAAACTGAGCTACAGTCTTTTTCTGGTCATGTTTTTCTGTTTGGTAACAAAGATTCTAACTTTACCTCTTAGGTTTAACAACAACATTTTCTTTTCATATTTGTTTTACAACACACAAATGAATACATTTGCAAAAATTTGCAAATTGAACAAAAATAAAAACTACCTCATATTGGAGGTCTTTATACGTTACTGTAGCTGTAGAAAACTGAGCAACAGACTTGTAAACTTGTAAACACAAAAAAAGTGTAGTAACAAAAACTTTTGTATTCTCAGAACCATGTTTTAACCATTGTTATCAACATGTGTGGCAGTTAAGCCTAGGCCAAATGGAAAGATCTGAAACAATTTCTTTCCTCAGTGAAGCAAACACGCACGTCGCATTTCTCACAAAGGGTGGTGGTTGCATTGATTTTGCAGAATTTGCAATGGCCACGCTTGTCACATTTCACAGGCCAGTGTGCAACCTGGTCCACGCGAACATCATCTGGAACTCCAACACGAACTCTCTTGGGAGGTGGTGGTGGTGGAGATGTGGCATTGAGTGATGGGCGGCCCCTTTGTGAATGCAGGAGAATGAGGCTAGTTGCAACCTCTGCCTGGAAGCTCCTTTGTTTCAGTGGCTTGTGGACACCAAGTAGTTTACAGTCACGGCGGTAGATCAGCCATGCGTTAACAAGGCCTAGCATTATGGTTTGCCAGAATAGGTAGAGGTACCACCTCCGTGACCTCATGTGGTACTTGTACCTTGCAATGCATGCATCTAGGAGGTCTACCCCTCCCATGAATGTGTTGTACTCCTTCACAATGCATGGCCTGTTGACTTCCACAAATGCTTTGTCTGATTTGCTCCAGCGTTGAGCTTTGTCTTGAGGTTCAATGGCACAGTAGGATGAGATCAGGGTAACAGATTTGTTGTCATACCACTTGACAATGGCCATGCGTTCTTCTTTCTCCACCCTGACATCAACAGATCCTCTGCCTCTTTTGGCAAGACTTTTCTCATCTTCAAGCTGACAACCAGCCAAGCGATTGCTGCGGAGTGTTCCTACAAAGTAGATCTGACGCTGAAGAAGCTTGAGCACCAGTGGTGCTGAAGAAAACAAGTTGTCTGCAAATACTTTGTAGTTTTGGTTTGATGGGAGAGTTTCACACAGCTTGACCACAATGTCACCTCCCATGCCAAGTGAGGTTTTTTTCCCAGTGCCACCTTCAGACTACAAAATCACAGAGGATTCCAGAGGAAGTGCAGCAAAATTTTCAATCCCCAAGGGTGGGGCCCTTGACATATTGCCTTATTGGGCTGTGAGTCCCTCTGAAAGAGACCATTTGCTCATCAATAGAGTTGTGCTCCTCTGGGGGAATCTCCAGGCATTGTTTGCGAAACATCTCAAGCCACGGACGGATCTTCCAGCACTTATCCTCTTCTTGCCTGTTTGACTGATCAGTGTTATCAGTGAAGTGCAGAGATGCCAGCAGGTTCTGAAAACAGTTGCGTGACATGTTGTCAGCCACCATGGTACACCTTGTGTCATTTTCCCAGTAAGCACGATTTCCTGGCAGTTGGCAAAGACCCATGCACAGGTAGAGGCCAATCAATATTTCCAGCTCCTTAACAGTGGTGTTAACATTGCTGTGATTTGCAGATTTTTGTACACTGTACAAATTTGTTTGCTCCTTCAGTAACTCAAGCATTTCCGCTGTAATGAACTTCTTGAAATACTCCAAGGGAGTATGAAGATTGTCTGGGGGTGTGGCACTCTCTCCTTTGAATGAGCACTCAGGGGCTTCAAAAGGTTTCTTTCTCCAAGAGAACTGTTTTGTGTCCTGGGTAGTTGTATTTTGCTGTCCAGGGTTCATCTTTGGTTGAGGTACTTCATCTAAATCACCTGATTCATTGCAGTCTGAATCACTAGACTCACTCGACTTGTCATTCTCCATGTCTTTGTTCCTGGGAGTGTAATCAGGGTCTTCATAGTCGTCATCTGAGCTACTTTCACATCCCTCAAAGTCACTGTTGTCTCCCTGGATGAATGTCAGTGCATCCTGAACACTGTATCGCTTCTTATCCATACTGCAGATAAAATTAAATTACAATTTTCAATTATTCTTTTCAATTTTTATTATTTATTTATTTTCATTAAATTTTCAAATGATATAGGGTAGAACAAAGTGATATAGGGTCTGTTTATTTTATTTACTGATGGGTAAAAATGGTTTCCTTATATATTTTTTTTATAATTGGATTCATATAATGTGATTTTTTGTTTACATTTGTTTTAATATGCTTTGAATTGAACAATATAAAATGTATTAACTAAATATCATTGAAAAAGTTAAGTTAACTGAGCAGATCATACAAAAAAATTCTTATTGTGACATATATGTCACAATAGGTTTTCCATGATCATTTTAAGGTTAAAGGTCCGATGTGACATATATGTCACAACGATATTTACCTGACTTGTTTTATATCAATTTGTTCATGAAATGTGTTCACAACAGGTTAAATGTAATAAAAGACTTGTTATGTAAGCATTACAATTCTTAAATGGTTTGAATCTTACCTTTGGCAACCAAAAACAAGCTTTTTAAATTTAGCTAGCTCTGCCCCTAGTGGTAACCTGGCACACAGACATCTTGGAAATGTTGGTGTGGGAAGACCAAAGCACATGACCTGTCACATGACCCACCAGGATGTTAAGTATTTGTCACTCTGGGACTTCATGAGTTAAAGTCAAGGAGAAAGCTATTCATGGAATTTTCCAGAACATTTAAAGGATGTGTGGCACCTGACACTATTGTTACACAGGGCATAAATGATTATTTTAACCACTTAGGGGCAGCACAGTACTGTAAAAACAATATGGATATATTATCACCTTGTAAAGTTGATATGGCAACCAGTTGTTTATTCACACATACAGATGATAGCATTTGTTTTTAGTCATGTTTCTGGCCACCTGCATATGCAAGTACAATTTTTACTCTCTTTTAGTTCTGTTTTTGGTCTCCACCAACTCTTAAAAAAATGTCTGTCTCTTCAGCAGCTAGACATTACAGTTCCTTTATCAGATAGTCACTAACTTTGTCTGTCTGACATTTGGTGTGGACAGGAAACATACATTGGGTCTATATAACAGCTTTTTTGCTGAAAACAGCTGCCTGCTGCAGCTAATGCAATGCTCATGAGGGAGGTGGAACAAAAACAGTAACATTGTGGGCAGTAAAACCAAAACAATGAGCTGAACAATGCTAAAATTGTCCATATAATTGAAGGGAAGTGCAGATTCAGGTGATACTTCTTTGTGGGTTCATCACTACAAGTGATTGCATCATACATAACAACTGCATCCATTGTTCACATTTATAAGAACAGCTTTAAGCATGTTAGAGTAGCCTTATCATGAATATAAGAATCAATAAAAAAATCCACACACCAGCTTTTACAGACAGACATGACCCTACTTGTATATCTACTTAACCACATAGCTGCCTTTGGCATCTTTACATTGCAGTTTGTAAGTAGATGAAATCTCCAGCTTTGAAGTCGCTGGATAACTGTGGGTGAGGGGACGTGATCAGAGCTCAGTGATCAGAGCAACAGGAAGCAGGGTGAGTCAGAGTAATGCCAGCAGAACCAAAGCCATAGAGGAGGATAAAGGCTGCTCAATTCCTGAGAGCCTGTGGGCAAAAGAGCATACAGTAACGTAGGAACACTATATTCCAAGAGGAAATTACAGATATCAAGATGGTCCATATGTCATAAGTGTCTCCAAGAAAGGCATGGCGTGAAGCGTGTGTGACGCTTGTCAGTTAAACTGTATGTTGTATATCGGATGATGGCATCATAGAGGACTGGATGTTCTTGTGAGTGTTAATACTGTACTGCACATGCATGCATGCAACTGTACGTGCACTTTCAACCCTTATAGATTCCACTGATTGCTGCAAAGGCTGTCTAACTTCCACAAATAGCGTAGAGTAAATTCTGAGATTGCTCATTTTGTCCTCCACTGGACTATTGCATCTCCATGTGAGCATGAAGCAGCTATCAGCTGACCTCCTACTCATGCTAGATGGAGATAAAAACCAAAAGCCCTCTTCCGCATTGAGGCCAGCAGTGAAGCAAAGCAGAAAACTGATGCTAAACAATCTGGACAAACAGATAAGACAGACGTTTGGATGGACATTGAACAGTAGTTAAAATAGGCTTCATTGAATAAGAATCGGAGAAAAGTCAGAGTAGCTTTCTGTGCAGCATTTATCCAACCTGTGTTATGAACTGTAGGTATAGGTTCATTTCAGATATCATATCCACCCATAGATGAATTCCAAGTCACTCAAATCCTATGGAAATGTACATTTATGTCGCCATGTCAAGGACCTCCAAGATCAAGGAAGTCCAACATTGGTTCACTGTGAAGCATCAATTGAAAGGTGATGACTGTTTTTCTCTATCCTCTCCAGACGATTCAATCAGAGTGTCGGCGAAACCTACGAGATGATGAGCGGTGGAAGCACCAGCCCATCACATCTATTATTCAGAAAAGCATGTGTGAGCAGCTGTTTCCAGGCTCATTAGACAGAGATCACACCGAGACTGATGATACAATGATTGATGTGCTCTCACCCTTACATGCCTTCTGCGAGGATCAAGGCAATCGCTTGGTAAGATATAACAGAGACGGAGAATTAATGATTAAAAAATACAAACAGGTATATGATGTGGCAAGGTACATTTCACGCTACATGATGTATACTACAGGTACATGTCTGGAAAATCACTGTTTTGAAGGCTTGAGTGCAAATGAAAGTTAAGTATGGAAAAGAATAACTAAAGAAAACATGATGCTGTACTACAAAGGCTAGATGTGGAGATACACAACGTGAGGACATTTTGTGACAGCAACCTTTGTGAATCTTAGAGAGGGAGAAAGACGTGAGCCTCACTTCACTGCTCCCCTGATGCAAGTGTTAGCTGATGAGTAATAGAGGGGAAAGCCTCTGCCCCCACCTCCCACCCTAAACTAGTCAATCCCATAATGCCCCACCCACTCACTTGGATCTAGTTGCTAATTAAGAGAGTGCTATGGCGGGGTTACCCAGTTCATCCACATGACACATAAATCAAATTTGTTTTCTTTATAGTTGCAGAATCATCACAGAAACTACAAAGTGATCAAGTAAATGCTTTCAGATCGGAGCATGGTTGCTTGTATACGTGTGCGGGCCTTATAGTGTTTGAGTGTGTTTGCGCATCATGCTCAATTGTGCTTTATTATGTGTCCTGTGTGTGTACATCAGGGGTGCTAAAAGTTTTGATGACTGAGTGCCAATGCAGGGAGCCAAGATATGACTGAGGGGTGAACAGGAAAAGTGCAGTTGCAAGTCGTCCATTTAAATTGCTAACTTCAGCTTACGGCACTAGCATCGACACTCGCTAGGTGCCACTAGTTGTCATGCAACCAGTAGCTTTCTACAAGTTGTCATATCTCACTTGACAGATGCTTGTTGGGGGAGCATTTCATACAGTCTCCTAGAGTTAAAGTACTGAAATGTGCCACAAAAGATTGAAATATAATGCATGCATTTTATTTCATGTTGGGGGCTGCATTAAAATACATCTGAGGAAAACTATGGTGCACATGCATTGACGTAAGTATTCAACATTTTTCTCACTCCCAGCTCATAACCCCTAAATTCATACATATTAGGTACTGGATCCTCATTTGATTAGATTTTGCTTCAGAGACTTTGATTTGAAAAGATTTTGCTCATTAAATATGATTAAGACATACAAATCTGTGGTTGTCATTACTGTAGAGGAAGTGAAATCTTTGATCAGAATAGTCACTCTTGTGACTCTTATGCCCAGTTCACAGCAATGATTTGAGATGAGAGAGAAACCATTTTAAAATGCTGCAGAAAGAAGTTGCAGCAGTGTGAACTGGCCGGTATGAGCTCGGCTGATGGTGTCACCTGCAACTCAGCTGGTCAAACCACTGGTGGCTGGTTAGAGAACATAAAGCTCATCACCTGTTTTAACAGCCAATCGGCTTGTAGTGAAGTCTGCAGGTCAAGTCAAAATCACAGCAAACTTTGCGTTCGCTTGCTGTGGCAGGTGCTCCGTCCCTGCCATGTCCTCTGTTTCCATCATCATGGTGTGCTGGTGTCATAATGGGTCGCTGCTGCTGCTCACTGTATGTGCTAATGCCCCCCCATTTCTCATTGACTGATTAATCAGTGCTGGTTATTCATATAATTGTGGTATATTTATTATGAATACAGTCCATCTGATGCTTGTTTTGTTTATATTTTACCATTTCATCACTACTACAAATGCAACTGTAGCCAATATCTCACTATCACTATCCTCATTCATATTTTAAGAAGCTGCAAATTACATTCAGCCACAAAGTAAACCTGAAAAGCTGGAAATCAGAACAGAAGTATAGAGAGTTGTCGCATAGAGATGACACACTGTTTCATCTAGTTGCGTTGGTGTTGCAGAGTGGCACATTGCAAGTAGTTGGCTGTTTCAACTCGTCTTGTTGTGAATCTTTGGTCTGGACTTGGGCCATACTAACATTGGGCTCACTTCTATAGTGAAGTTAAGCTCCAGTGTGTAGAATTAAGTCGCAGCTAGTGGTGAGGTTCCAAAACTGAAACTTCTTCCGTGTGCCAAGCTTGTAGGAGAATGACAGGGGCTGATGTGAAAGCGTCAATTACACTATCTAGAGTCAGTGTTTGGTTTGGTTTGTCTGTTCTGGGCCACTGGAAAACAACATGGTGGACTCCATGGGAGAGGACCATATGTAGATATAAATGGCTCACTCTAAGGTAACGAAAACACAACAATTCTTATTTTTAGAGGATTTACACCGATAAAAACATAATTCTGAATATTATATACCATCTCTATCAGTTGATGCTGCTACAATCTGCACACTGGACCATAAAATAGGGAAAATAAACTAGCCCCCCATTTTTCTGTTGACCCCCTGGAGCTCCCTCCAGGACCCCTGATTGAGAACTACTGCTCTATGTACCTTCCTAGTGTCAGTTTTGGACATGTTTGGATGTTTGCAGTGTCAAACCTACTGGGTAAGGTTTAAGAAGATATCATGGTTTAAGTTAAAATTATGTTAACTTTTGGTTTCACACATGACATACACAGCTGTCTCCTGGGCGAAAGTCCTGTTTTTGTTTGACCCCATCCATCCACCCAACCACCCTTCCTTTCTCATGCTTTAGTCTATGTCTGTTGCTCTGAGCATCTAATCTTGCCAAGAGTATGTTTATATTGGAATTAGCTGAAACTAAAGGGTGCCTTGTGTGTCTCTAATGGACGCCAAGAGGTTTGAAAAAGCATCTGTATTTGATAACCTGGGAATGAGAACTGGTTGTAGTACTTCACTTGGGTGTTTTTCTGTTGGTGCACATTTGGGCATCTTAGCTGGGCCTCGTTCTGCTCAGTTGCATAAGGGCTTGGCCCATTAACTAGATTAATTTGGGAGAATGGATGAAGACGGAAGGGTGGGTGATGGTGGATGGGGCAGCATGGAGCAGAAGAAGCACATGATAAACAGAGAACGGGAGAAAAGAGCGGATGGGGAGGAAAAATAAAAGAGCAGAGAGAAGACAATGATGGGACTTTACGGGTGTGTGTTGGGAAGAGTAATAGCTCCCTTCTCGTCTATTGGTAACTTAAGGCCACATAAGTGTCTGTGGGAAAAATGTGTATCAGGGTCTGTGCAGCTTAGGCAATTTCATGGGGCTGAAGAAGAAGATGATGGTAATCCAGTTAAATTGAAAAATGGGAATGTCTATGTATCCCCGTTCATACTCTTATTAATCCTTTGTTACATTCATGCGGACAGATAGTTTATATGATTAGCACTGAGTGGGGATAATAACTTGCTCACTGCTGCAATGCTGAAATACCCTCTTCTGCCACAGAGATGTTGTAAGTATGTTCATGATGTGGTTTGGGGAAAAATTGCTCATAGCAGGTTTTTAACTGTGCCTCAGTGGCGCTCAGTTATGAATAAATCAGTGGGTTTTTTAGGCCCACTTGTGTTTAATGGAACAGTTAAATGGAGTATCATCGGGAGGGGACAGAAGATGAACTCTGGCTATATATTAGATGTTCATGTTTTTTCTATAATGCCTGCATCTGTACATGTCTGTGTGGGCTCCGATTGGCCATCCTACACAGGAAAACTGGTCATATCTGTAGCAATTATGAGTTATGAATGCCTGGAATGGATGTTTGAGGGAAACTTAGAGCCATAAAACATCTAAAAGGCAGGGCTGTAAATTTTTCTGTCCACCCAGCTGTCACAATAAAGTCCCTTCTTACTTGTTCTCCAGGTTCAGTTCAGGGTTAATGAAAATGGAGGTATTTTATGGCTGCTGAAGGCACTGAATCTGTACCCGATCGTTACGCTGTGGAGGTAGTAATGGTTGGTTTGTTTCTATGTGAGCTTCTAGCAGTCGTGTGTGTGTGTGTGTTTGTGTGTGTTTGTGAGCAAAGGCTGTAATCAGTCATCACTCTCTCAAATGTTTTTACAAATCTCTGTCCTAAAAAATCATTATGATTTAGAAGTGTGTCTGATTAGTAGTGACATTTTAATGTCACTCACGAGTTGAGAGCAGGCAAGGAGATGTTTTTCTCTCACCTCCCTTTGCTGTAGGACATCACCAGAATGAAATGTACTGGATTCTGATGAATGATGAATGTGCAGGACTACTGACACACAACAGGTCCTCAAATAGGATGGAAAAACAACATGGACAAATTATCCTAATTGGAAATATGATATTAAGAAGACCAAAATATTACTTTATTTTACTTTATTTTTAGCCCCACAATCAATGTGTTCAGCAAAGTTCAGCTTTGCTGTGCCTAAGCTGATACCAAATTTAGCAATTTGGTACACACTGCAGCTACTGAAATATCTGCTGCTCAGTGCTGCTGCTGCAATTTGCTTTAAAATGACACTTGTACTGGATAATTCTGTAACACGCAGTGTATTAGTGCGACATTTACATAGTTCAGTTATGGTATGTTTACGTAAAAAGTAAGGACGTAATGCAAAACAAGTCCTCCAAATTAGACAACAAAATACATTGTGGCTGGACAGGGGCGGACTGGCCATCTGTGTGTTCTGGAGAATCACAGAACGGCCGGTACTCCAGGACGGCCAGCGGCCGCCACGCAGTCATCACCAGGTTTTTTTTTTTTCCTGCTAATATACTGTTTCACACTCCAGTCAAGGCAGCAATGCACCTTTAAGTTGGATGCCTGTGCCCGCCAATTAACTGTAAAGAAAAAGAAGACGAAGCAGAAGAAGAAGGAGAAGAAGAAGTAGTAGTAGCAAAGACAATTGAGTATCTTTGGTAGTAGTAGTGAAGCGACTATATGGAAACAATATGGATAACGCCGGTAAAAAACGGAAAGAAAAGGGTGGGGCTGAGAAGGCGAGGGAAAAAAAACTGCGACATTGCGACATTTAGAGAGTGAAGCTGCTAAATGTCGCAAACTAGGCCTAACTGAAATGTTCAGCAGCACAGCCAACAGCAGCAGCAGCACTGCAGCACAAGTTCACGGCAAGTATGGAACATGAGAGAGGGAGAAAGAGAGTTACTTGCTAGGGCTGATGTTAGCAAGTTATTCAGGTTGTTACATTTTTATCTATACCCAGTTTGTGTTAAATGAAATGTAATAAAATGAAATGCAATAATGATTACAGTAGTTAAAACAGCTCCACTTTTAGCTGTAAAATGCCACATGCAGCAGTAATATTAAGAAATATAAAAAAAAAATAGTACAAAACTGAAAGGGACTGTTGTGCTTTTACTTTTTAAAGTTTTTGTACAGTTTTCTGTTAATACTTAAAAACTTTGAAGGCTTTGAATACAGAAGTTAAATTTGTATTGGTGTGTTTTCATTAAAATGTGGTGTTATTATTTGTGCAGTAAGATTAATTACTGAAGAGTATTGTGTTGTTTGTTTCAGGTACCTGTTTTGTTTTGGTTCAGCCAGAGGGACTGCAGTGTAATGAGACCTTCATTTCTCTGTGAGTAATCAAGTCAAACTGTATAATTACAGCCTCTTTACATTGTGGTTTATCATAACTCATACTATGTGTTGTGTGTTTCAGGTAACTGTTTTGTATTGGTTCAGCCAGAGAGACTGCAGTGTGATGAGACCTTCATTTCTCTGTGAGTATTCAAGTTAAACTAGAATACTATGCTCTAAACACAACATCTAGTCAACATCGGTGCTATTGCTATAATTTGGATGGTATAGTATCATGAGTCATGATTAAAGTATTTTGACACCCATGCCAGGGGTTGATGAGTTTCCGTGCACTGATTGTTGTGGGCCGGGTCGAGTCAATGTCCAGGGCTGATTTTTAGTCTCAGTCCGCCCCTGTGGGTGGATGCTCTTTAGATATAGACACATAGAAGGGTTTTCTGATCTGACGACCCTATCAGCAGGGCTATATAATATCTCAGTGTCCTCCAAAATGACTGTTGGGAACAAACAAACAAACAACACAAAACTAACTATCAAACCAACAAAAATCCCAAACAACACTAAAACAACAATAACAAAAAACATCTGTTTTATTATGTGATTTGGTTTGGTTTAGGCACAAACAAGACGTGGTTAGGTGTTGGGAGAAATCAAAGATTGGGTTAAAATAGGAACCTTGATATGGTTAGGAAACTGTGGTTTGAGTTCATGAAGAACATGATCATTCCAAAATATCAAAAGGTCCAGTGTGTCGGATTTGAGGGATATACTGTACTAACAGTAATGGCATATAAGTATGTTTTTCTTTAATCACCTGAAGTTCATTCAAATTAACACAAGAAGTTTGTGCTCTAGAAAAGGATCAGCACTCAGTGAATAACCTCCTAAGCCCTGTGATAAGCTATTATGGCAAGGCTTAACTATACAGACCAGTGAGCAGTCTTTGGTGTCATCGGGTGGGAACCTCCTTTCACCAGTGTTTCGTCTAGTTGGTCCCACGACACCTCCAGGAGGCTAGACAGTGATCTCTGGCGTCCCAAAGACACTCCCCTAATGCCAGGTCTCACTGCTCCCCGCACCAACCCAATAACCTCCTTTATCTTACTTACACATGGCTTTCTCAGCCCAAACAGCACTGCCACCTTCAACCAAACCCATCATGTTTCCTTACTTTAATATGAGCCATTTATATCTACACAGGGAGCAGGTCCTCATACACGTAGTCCGCTATGTTGCACCACTATGTTTCTATAGTAGCCCAAAATGGGACCATTTGTGTTTTTGCATTGGTCACCATAGTTAAAAATCCCTCCACAATGAGCAGTGTTGGGAAAAACACAGATTTTTTTTTTTTTTTTAACATGAAACTATAATATTCAGTGTTTTCATTGGTTTAAGTCACTGGGTCCTTTGTTTTGGAGAGGAAGAGACCTCTCACGGTAAAAACCTGCAGAACAAATAACACTGAAGGAATCCCAACCAGAAGTTCATGCTTCGCATGTAGGAGAAGTTTCAGCTTATTGGAGTCTGCAATCCTCACCACAAGATGCCGCCAAATCCAACACACTGCTCCTTTTAACAAGTGGATGTACACCAAAACTTTGTATTTTTAGATTTCATAACTATAACGGTACTGCTACTATGTGTGAGAATAATGTTAGCATTAAAACATTATACATGAATGATGCAGTTCCAGTTAAGGTAGCCTAAACATTTAAATGACAAGACAGCTTGAACCAAGAAAACTCAAACCTAAAAAAACAGTTCAGTTTATTCAGAGGTGCACATCATCAACAGACTCTTCACTACCAGCTCTACTCTGCATGAGAGCAGTTACTCACTCAAATTTGGGACAGGTATTTTAGCTTTTCCCATCCTGTTTCACTGAGACAAGGATTTGTCAAGAGGAATTATTAGAACAGATTTAACTGCAACAAAGTGTGTTTATACAATAATTATATAAATATAGCGCAGCGGTCAATGGGTCAGTACAACTGTCAGAATGCTGAAAATACACACAAATATTATTACACTCTACTCTCAGTAGAAAACACAGAGGGGTCAGTGTCACGGTTCCGTTACTGCTTTGTTATCTTTCGCTGCTTGCGTCTTATTTGGGTCAGAAATTGTGTATTCCCAGCTCTGCTTTGTCAAAGCCAGATTAAACGCAGACTTCTCCTGCCAAAGGAAACCCAGTAGGGCCATCATGCCTGCCAGTCAGAATGAAGCTCAGACAGGTTGCGACCTCACTCTTTGTTGAATGTGGAGAGGCTGGCGTGTAATATCAGAGCAAGCAGGAAACCACTGCTGCTCTGCTGTGGCTGGCAGAGAAAGAAGGCTGATCATGGAGAGGAAGAACAGTTCTGTCATAAAGGGATTGATCTAGGAATCATAGTTGGTGTCCCACTTACACCATTTGGCTGCACAGAAAAAGGCAGTGTAATTACAATATGGAAGATGCAGGTCACACAGAGTGAAAATGCAACCAATTAAGAGCCATTTGTCTCCTGCCGTTCCGACAATTATGAGCAGAATAGGACCCACTGTGGAGAGACACCACTTTGTCTGTCATTGATCCTGGTTTTCATAATACCTTTTGGAGGCACTTATCTTCTTTGCAACTTAAATTCACTAAATACAAGTTTTAAAAAATGTCTCTTTTTGCAATGTTTGATTGATACACTAAACATTTTTTGTTTACACTTTAAATTGCATATAAAAATTTCATCCAATTGAGTCAGGTAATTCTAATATAAACCAAAATGATACAATCAGTGTTGGGCAGTAGCTACACTACAAGGAGCGACATTACAAACTTAACGAAATTTGTCAGTATTATGGTGGTAACGACACTACGTTTTGAATCAAATAGCTTTTCAGTGGCAAAGTTGATTAATTGACTAAGTAGGGCGGTAGTGTCCACAAAAGTTATGAGCTATTTTCCCAGGAAAAAAAATAAAATAAAAAAAAAAATAATAATAATAATAATAATGATACATTTTATTTATACAGCACTTTTTATGGCACTCAAAGACACTTTACATTGGTTAAAAACAATCATAAAATAGACTACAATAAAATACACACAACATCATGCACACATTAAAAGCCGTTTTGAAAAGATGAGTTTTGATGTGTGATTTGAACTGGGACAGGTCAGTGCAGTCTCGATTGTGTTTGGGGAAAGAGTATAGGGGCAGCTCTAGGGAAGGCTCTATCGCCCCAGGTTCAGTGCTTGGTCCTGAGTGGTGGAGTCAGGAGGTTGGCATCACAGGAGTGGAGGCTGCGGAAGGTAGGAGGGGGCCTGGTTATGGAGGGCTTTGTAAGTGTGGAGAAGAAGGAAGAGTGGGACAGGGAGCCAGTGGAGATTCTGAAGGACAGGGGTAATGTGATCGCAGGATTGGGAGTGGGTGAGCAGATGGGCAGCAGATTTCTGGATGTGTTGGAGTTTATTTAGGACTTTGGATGGTGTACCGTAAAGAATGTTATCACAGTAGTCAATTCTGGATGTGATGAAGGCATGGATGAGAGTTTCAGCAGCAGTGGGGGAGAGTGATGGGCGGAGACAAGCTATGTTTTTTAGGTGAAAGAAGGCACTGAAGTCTGGATAAAAGTAAGGATAATAATACTGGGGATAAGTAATGTGACTGACACCAACACCACACCAAGGCATGTAGACGAGGGAAACACTTCCGTACGACATCATGTACTAATCCTTCAGTATTTCTGCTTACTGTGTCAGTATTGGCTTTTCTTGGCAAGACCCGCCTTACTCTGCCTCTGATTGGCTACATTGCAGTGGACACTAGAGAAAGAGAACAGTATTAAGAAGGAGGAGATGAGAGACAGAGAGTGACATACAGACATCATGGGTTATTTGCAGAATATGTTCATGTTCTGGTGTCCCCCCAAAAAAGAAAAGTTTTAATTTAGGTCTGTTATTTTTATTGTTTGTGTTTATTTATTATAGTTTTATTGACTGAAAAATATATTTGGGAATTCTGTTTTTAATTACTGACATAGCCAGACAGCCAACTGAAGGAGGCCAAGACAGAGATATGCATTAAATAGGAAGAGGACAGAGACAGAGAAAGGGTGACAGGCCAACTGATCAAATGTCACTAAGTCATCAAAAAAAAAAAAAAAAGACAGGATGAACAGAAGAAAGTTTTAATTCAAGTATCTTATTTAATAATAAACAATTAAACTGAATTTTTTCCTTGCCTATTTGCTTGGCTGACAGTTTTACTTATCACTGAGAAAACACTCATTCGACATAAAGTCAAAAAATAATAGTAGCTTTGTAGGCAGCAAGCTAGTCTCGCCATTTAATGGTAGCTTAGCTTGCTACATTTCTCTGTTTATAGCTTCAATATAGTGAAACTTTATTTTGATGTTGAGTAGCAGGTAGCTTAGCTCACTACATTTTCCCAGTAGCTTGCCAAACACTGAGTACAGTTTATATAATGAAATCAAACAAAGCTGAGACGACCAGACTGACCATAATTTATGCAACTATAGCTCACAGAATTGACCTTATTTGCTTTATTAAAGCTTATAAATTCTATGTATTTTAAATATGTTGCTAAACATTAACATATTCTAGATACTAACAGTAATTACATGAACTTTATTAAAGTAATAAAGGGAAAGTCTATGAGCTATAGTTACATACATTCTCATATTCAACTTAATTTGATTTCCTTACAGAAATGGTACTTTTTGGTTTATGTTAGAATTACTTTACAATTAGATGCAATTTTGACATGTAACTGAAATATGTAAACCTGACAAAATAGACCAAATTTCTTAGAGGGTGGCTTTTAAAGGTTCAGTGTGTGAGATTTAGGGAGATTTAGTGTTATCTAGCAGCTTGGACTGAAGATTGCTGAAACTTCTCCTGGTTATATTTCCTTCACTGTCTTATTCGCAGAGGTCTCTTCCTCTCCAAAACAAACAGACCGGATGATTAAAAGCGGTAAAAACACTGAATAAAGCAGTTTCACATTACAAATTAGTGTTTCTCTTACCCTGTTTGGCACAGGATGGCATAGAGCCTGCCAATGTGTGCTCCCCTCTTTCTCTCTGATACATTAATGAGTGCTCAACTGTTTTTTTGACACAGACATTCAGGAGGTTTTTACAGGGAGTCAAATTATCAACAGAGGTCTCCAATATAAATGGACCTGGTGATTTAAACGGGTAAAAACACAAAACAAAGAGTTTTCACATATAAGTTTCACAATAAAAAAATCTATTCAATGTCAATCTATTCTTGTTGCAGAGGGAGGGCCCTATCTAAAACCAGTGTTTGGTTTGAACATTCTGGGCTACTGTAGAAACATGATGGTGCAACATGGTGATTTCTGTGGGGAGGACTTGCTCCCCATGTAAATATAGTGGCTCACTGTAAGGTGACAAAACACAATGATTCTTATTTTCTGGCAATTACACACTTATGAAAACATATGTATTATATTATATTATATTATATTATATTATATTATATTATATTATATCATATTACATTTTTGCTCCTAAATCTAACACACTGAACCTTTAATGTGCGATGCTTCTTTTTTCCTGTAGCTTTACTACAAATACTGCAGTTTCTCTTTCACTTATGTGCAATCCATGAGGTTGCACTGCTGTAGTAAAAAGACAGGAAATTCCACTTTAACATAACTAGTGACAGAAGCAGAGAGCACATACAGTGCTAAATTTATCCCAGCCAAACCCTTCAGAGAGAAATACAATACAAACTTGTGGGCTTCAGGCTTGGTGGCCCATGGTCAGGCATTCAGCCTCACTCATTAGAGGTCTTTTCCAATTATAGTGGAGCTGTCTGCATTTCTAATGGGACAGTTATTCAGGGCCATTGTATAGAGAGCTCTGCCCACGTTCCAGAGTTTGGAGCCTGAGACGATGAATGTGAAGGAGTTTGTATTTTAGGGGAACATTGGCTGCTTCACTCTGCATGTGGTCCAGAGAACCAGGGCTCTTTATCTGTGAGAACAGGCAAAGACTGCAACTGGGACAAAAAAGACAGGATAGATTTGGGGGGGTAGAGTAAAAGAGGGACACCACAACCACCCCTCCTGCTGATGCTGTCCAATGACTCAGGCAAAAGCTCCAATGTTACCCCCCTGTGTTCTGTCACAGTCCGATTGGCCAGTTGGCATTCCTGCATGCACTGTGGAACATCCAGCTGAGACCTCGAGGGAAAATGCTCTTCTAACCACTACAGGCACCCAGTGCACATACAATACAATAGCCAGTTTGGCTGAAATGATTATTCTTCCTCTATGTATGACTAAGTCCCTGCGTACACTGTGATTTTCTATTTTTTCCTATCCGTCTCCCTACTTTCAGTCCTCTCTATCTTTCCCCATCTATTATATCCCCCACTCTAAAGGGAAATACTCATGATGACAAACAACTAAAAAATAGGGAAAAAAGAAATGCAGGGGAACAATTTGAGACAGAAATAGACAAATGGGAAGACAAAGAGAGAGATGGGAAGCGGAGATGGAGGACAAGATAAGATGATTAGTGTGATCAAGACAAATACTCAATAAGAGAGCTCTGGCAACATCACATGGATGTGATGGCCTGAAATTAATGGCTAAGTTTTACACTTTGAGTGTACAGAGTGTACAAGTTGGTAAGTGGTTTTAAAAGCACCAGGGATGATGTGTCCCCACTGTGGAGCTCCACTAAGAGGAGTGAAACAATTGAACCATGCACTTGAAGGCACTCAGATATTTTTCAACTGCAGAACACTTTAGAGAATGACCAGAAACACACGTTACAAAAAAGCTAGAAAACATGTTTAAAGACAATTAGTCAAAACAATTGTGTACCCTTGTATGTGTGCATGTGCCTTCCCCTCAGTTTATAACAACAATTAATCTTTGCCACTTCTACCTCTCTATTCCCCTCTGAAACTAAATCAGCACTGGACTCAGCACTGTTTTACCAGGTCAGGAACCATTCTTGCTACCTAGGATTTACAGTCAAGGCATTTAGCAGACAGCCTCATCCAGAACGATTTGTAAAAACAAATGGCAGCAATAAAAACAAGTGAACATCACACCTTGGGAGTGCCTGCAGGGAGAAGGTTTTTCACCTCACTCCATTTCATTAATAATTCTGGCGGCTGGCGGTGGGTTATTCACAACCTTTTGGGAGCTAAGGCATACGGGGAGTCAAACCAGAATGTCAAGCCCGCAACATACATCACAGTCATACGGGGTCAAACGACCAACCAATTAACATTTATGACTCCTCACTTATTATTTGATTTATTTGCAATTTTCCTACCGGTCATAAATTCATCATTTTGGGGTTGAAAAGGCAATTAAAAGAGATACTGCAGGGCATACAGTTAGTGTGCAGCAATTATTAGTAATAATGGGTGACGTAACGTTCAGCCTGACAGAAAAGGCAGAATATGCTTTAGACTCCATTGTTGGGGCAGAGGTAAAAGCAGTTAGGGTAAATGTGGGCCCTTGAGGTGCCCTTAAGCAAGGCATTTTAGCCTCAGGTCCCACATTAGCAGTAAAAGAAGCTCAGTAAATGATTAAATTGGACAGCCCTGAGGTATGCATATAGAGAAGTATATAGCCTACCAGTCTATAACAAAGCTAATAAATATAGCCAACACACCACATTGGCAATTACATTTACACCTGCAGGCAGTGTAGTGTTTCCTGTTCTCTTACAACTTGCATAAAAAAAACCAGAAAGAACACATACATGCTGGTTGCCATTTTTACAACCCACTTCAGATGAAACCACGCTCACTTGTGTACAACAAAAGCAGGCTGCCAGACAAGGCCAGATAATGCCAGCCAGCCTGCTGCCAGCCAGCGCCATTGAAAGAGCCCGTTGCTAACTAGGTAGCGCACTCATGGATATAACCTGATGTCCCTCCGCCTCGCTCCCCATTGCTCATAGACTAGACTACAAGGCCGGAAAATTTGTTGATCCAGCTGGAAGCTGGGGGGCAATTCCAGCCACTGAAGGTCTGTCTCTGCAATAATGACAGCAACAGTAGCTTGAAATATAGTGATATGGGTAGCTAAAGAGAAACTCTTCTCTTCCTGCAGTATGTGTGGTGGAGGTGCGCTGCACTTTTGCTTGCAAACACTGTTCGTCTGCACACACTGCCCACACTGTGATGACAGAGCTAGATGAAAATTGCCTAAGTTTCCCTTTAACAGCTGTAGCAACTTTGATTCAGCCAGACTGTCAGTAAGGAAAGATAAATACAGGGTAGGCATACCCATGTGAACAAGACATAGACATAAAGGAAGAAGAGGGCCATCGAAACCCAATATCCTACCACTAAAGAGAGGGATGAGAGGGGGGAACAGTTCCTCAATGATTTTTGGCAAGGGTGGTGGTCGAAACAGTTGATGAACTCAAGCTGTGCTGTTTCACAGGGGGCCCAGCTATAAGACGTTTCTTTGGGCCACCACCCAAGTTCTTGTGTGCCAATGCAAGAACTTCTTGCAGCAGTAGGCTGGCAGCCAATAATTGGGGCTTATGATCTGGCAGCCCACTTTCATCATACAGAAGGAGGTGCGATTTCTTCTAAACAGAAATGAGAAGATGCCATGAAATCACTGTGTTTGTGCAGATTTAACAAATGAGATACAATGTCTTGATTTGTCAAATATTTAGGTATTATTGGTTGAAAGATTGTTTCATTTGTTTCCCCCAATTCCAGCCTTTATGCTAAGCTAAGCTAACTCCGTCCTGGCTCTAGCTCATTCTTAAGGGACACAAAAACTAATTTCTTTTTCAACAAGAAAGTGAATAAGTGTATTTCCCAAATTGTTGACCTATTCAAGCTTAACCAAAAAACAAGCTTAAACCTTGAACTCAATGGACAACCTTTTGAGGACCTCTTTTGACCCCAATGGGAGGTAAGTCCCCATAACGTCACTGCTTAAGCAGGTCCCCACAATGTTATTAATACAAACAACCAATCACAGACACACACACACACACACACACACACACATTAGATTGAGTTAATGAAACACCTGACAGCAAACAAGTATAGATTAAATTTTTCCAGTGGAGTACTTATATAATCATAATTCAAAGCATGGTTGTACATTACACACTATAGACAATTAGGTACATGTAGGGAACACAGAGTGGACCAATGAATGTTCAATGTGATGAATGACGAACAACCCTTTCAAAAATGTTATCTCATCAGTTTGATATACTATAACCACTATGAAGTCAAAATCCATTGTCACTTATTTCATTTGTCATGTCACTGAGTAGTTATTATCATAGAAATGATAATCTCTTTAGCCTTCAGAGAGTGGACTGTCCATTTAAAGAATAAATGTGGACAGAAATGCGATCTGATATCATTCAAAAGTGCACAAGAAAGAAGCAGAGTTCCCCACATACTGTATATTCCCAAGTGTGTTTGGCTGTATGGTCGTGGACAGCTGATTCTGTCATCAGACCTTATTTAAACCAGGCGAAAGGCCGTGGAGCGGAAGCCGGAGCTGAAAGTAAGTGTGGTGAAGGCTTGTGTAAATAAACCTTGACTTTACGGCTTTATTCTGGGTTTTAACTTATGTCCAATTCTAGGTGGCATTTAAAAGTTTGCCACCTGGTCCAGATATCCTGGAGTACTTAACAGTGACCTTTCCCCCTTCTCCTTTTCACATCTGGAATAGTGGCCGAAAGAGCTGAAAGTCACACAATCCTCACATATGCTTAGAAGGAATATAAGGATATCTGGTGGAGTAATACAGGGATATGGGCTCATTGTGAGAAAGCCTCCTCACTCCACAGGATTTGACTCAAAGTTATCTATTCCTCAGTGGCAGTGGACAATTACACATTGAAAAAGCCCCACTTCTCCGCTGTATCAAAGACAACACAGCTGTTGAGGCAGATAAAAGGCAATAATAATAAAATAAAACTTTTCTACATACACAGACACAGGATTGGCCAGGAGAACGACAGATTTTTTGACCCATGTGTCATCGTATCAAGGCAAGACACTCACAGATGGATGCAAGGAGTGCCAAAAAATTAGACTTTTTGTGATCTCACACAAATGAGATCACATGCAATGTGGGATTATCGGAGGATTTAAATCCAGAGACATCTAGATCCACATCCTTTATCAAGCAGACTTTGATTTTCACAGGGGTGAAGGATGAGGAAAAATCTCTCCTCCTTTGTTGTTGTGCCACTGTAAATTACCCGAAAATGACTGTACATGGAGACAGAATATGAACTGGCAGATGGAGCAGTCTTCTGGTTTTGAACACTTTTATTCTGCCTTGACCTTTCCGCACCGTGTTAAGTCTCCATTTATTCTGTCAGACACAGGAAAAAAAAAAAAAACTTGAGAGAGTCTCAAGATGTTTACCAGAGAAAAAGGTAGTCCCGATCTGTGTTTACCTAAAATGGCACTGGTTGGGCAGTAGCTACCCAAACAAAATCTTGGTTGAGTCAGATTTTACCTAGTCTTAAAGGATTGGTTGATGGAGGGAAAAATCTGCATGTTATCTCTTGATTATTTAAATTGGCCACAGTGAGCTGAGTGCACTCTACCTGTTAGCATTATGTGCCCACTAAAGTGTTTTTTTTCTCTTTTTAAAATATTTATTTACTTATTTTTGCAGCGTGACGAGTCGCTGAGTGTCTATTCTGCACTAAGTGCTGCACGTTAAGGTTTTTTCTCCGATCTTTGAGAGCTGAAAAATGTAAAACTCGTGGGTAAAACCACTTTACCCAGCCATCCAGTCACAGTGGACAAATACCAAGAACATATACCAAGTGCTGAGCCACAACAACAATGGAAGAGAAAATAATAGCCTACGACTTGCCACAGGTCTGTCCTCTCTCCCTAAGTCTTTCAGTCTTCCCTTAATCCAGAACAAGAGCAAGAGCAAGTACTCTACCTAGTGCTGACATTTTTACTTCCTTGAATATTCTGTATCATAGCAACCAGACACAACCAAAGCATCTCAGCTGAAAAATCACTGCACCACCAACATGCTCTAGTTCTCCCAGCTGGGTGCTTTCAGAAAAACGCCTGGCATTTTCAGCTGGGATGAAACCTTTGGTGGGCACACAACCTTATTAAAATGCAACAGCAGACATTTTCTGTCCAATGAGAATTTGGTTGGACAAGAGCATATCAACCAACTGACGCTACGGTATCAGCCCTACTAGTGTATAGATCAGTTATGGTCTGATGGAGACACAGGGTCTCAGTGGGATAGCTGAACAAGACACCTAAGTTTTTGTGATCCCCCATTATTTTCACCTATATGGGAGTTCATAAGCTGGAGTGAATGCACGTTCACACAAATTATGGGAAAACTTTTTTTTTTCACAGTAGTTTTTATTGTATGTACCCAAGTATACAGAATACATCTCAGATATTTAAGCCTCCAACCCACTATAATGAAGGTAAATGGAAACAACATAAAACTTTTCAGAAACAATGTCCATATCATAGATTATATATAACGACTAATGACATGACTGCCTCATAAAAGCAATGCCGAAACATCTCAATCGCCGCTGGCTGCAGTATGTCATAGGCTCTATGCCCTTCATGTTAGCAGGTGGGACATGGGCCAAACTAAAAAAATAAAGTATGTCTAATAAGGTTTTTCCCAAAGATGGTTTCTGTCAATTTAGGTGGTCTCAGTTGCACTGATGTTGTTGTGGCAGCTCAACTTAGGACCCAAATGCAAATGCAACCCTGAAATGGGTAATTGTTGAAGGCGGTTTATTGCAATTTGAAGATGGGAGGCTGAAGGCTTGAGTGAAATGATGGCTTAGTTGGGCAGGGAATGGCGAAGCAGAGCAGGCAGAGGAGCTGAAAATGGAGGAGTCCAACTCCAGTGGCAGAAGACAAGAAAGAGGCTGGATGTGGCAGGTTATGGTTGAGGCTGGCGTGGTGAACCTGAGTCACAGAATAAAGTATGAATTGAGGTCCAAAAAAATGTATAAAAAGACAGAGTGTCAAAAAACTTAGACACTGGCCTTGACCTCTGTACCACAGAGGAGACCGAACGATCTGGAAGAGTCTGGATGTCTGACCTTCAGTTATATACTGCAGTGGCTTGACTGTAGATGAGGTTCAGGTGTGCAGGTTCAGGAGCTGCTAACACTCAGGAGGATCGGCAGGAGGAGGGAACCAGAGGGCCACGCCCAGCAAACACACAGAGACAGACTAAAAACAAATATGACACACTAGAAGGGGAAGCAGGAAACACAAGCGAGAGGCAAATCTTCATTTTTCTGATAAGTTTGGTTAAAACTAGTTATTTGATGGTATAAAAAGGGGGTTTGACATCATGATTGAGGATCTGTGGGCCATTTGGTGTGCTCAATGGCAATGGTTGCAATTGGTTGGACTGGTGTGTCATGGGAACTCAATACCTCTGGTTCCAAATGACGTTACCAGCACAAGATGGCAGTGGCCGTGTCTGGGATATTTTGGATTAATTTCCATACAGTAGGAGGAAGAGGAGAACAGGTCGTCCATCTTTATATACAGTCTATAATCTCTATTCATAGAGAATGCTGTCAACTATTTTCAGTGGAACTATTTCTGCTAAAGAAATAATCCCTTCACAGACACGTCTCAAAAATATCTGCATGATTCTAACACCAGAAATAAGTGGGAACATCTGCTTCTGTGGTGGCACGGGGTGCAATTGTTAGCCTTGTTGCCTCTTGGCAAGAGGGTTCCTGGTCCGAACCCAGGTCTTCTCCAGGTACTCCAGGTTCCTCCCACAGTCCAAAGACATGCGGGTTAATTGGTGACTCTAAATTGTCCGTAGGTGTGAATGTGAACATGAATGGTTGTCTGTCTCTATGTGTCAGCCCTGTGACAGTCTGGCGACTTGTCCAGGGTGTACCCTGCCTCTCACCCAATGTCAGCCGGGATAGGCTCCAGCCCCTGGATGTATTGGTCTAGTGCTGTGTATTGACACTATGCAATTTGGTGACTCCGTGTCTGTAAGTCTACAACTGTGTGGTCACTTGAGCACCAAGGGGGATCAAGGCAGTCATAGTCAGACCCCATCATCTCACTTTGTGGAGTGACATAACTACATGGTGTCTGTATGTGTTGTAACTTTAACATACATTAGTGTATGGACGGTGAGGTAGTAGTATCAGTGGCTATCAGCCTCAGCTGAGCAAATTATTTATTTAATTCACAAAGTGTGAATGTTGTAAACTTGACTTTTTTCTATTCCAACTACTATCTGCAGTACACACAATTTCCTTACTTTTTTCTGACTTCCCCTAAATTTCCTTTCGGACAGTAAACTGTACTCTATCTAGATTGTATTTCATGCTGAACACATTGTGCAACATAAAAGGTCTCGGTCGAAAGCAGCAACAAGTAGCAATTTCCTTGCGATCATTATCTCCATATTGCAATATCTGCAAGAGCCTGCGAACAATAAATCAGTCATGAATTTAATTAGATGAAATTGATTAAACTGATCCTTCACCTTTTCAAATGCAACCCACAGCAAAACAACTACTTCTGCCATTTTATCATAATTGAAATTTTATGGACTTTTTTTTTCACAAGGACGTGACTCCACAGTAAGTTTGGTACAAACCACAAACACAAAGGAAAGGCTGTAAATCAGCAGCTGAGACACATGGGGGTAAAAAATAAAAACAGCTTCACATGTAAAAACTGGTGAGGCGCTGAAGAGAGAGACAGCTGGGGAGAGGGAATGAGAGAGAAAACAACAGCAGCGAAAAATGAAAGTAACAAAAGAACACAACCCTTAATAGAGGGATACAGTATAGCCCTCTGGCAGCTCCACAATTAAGCAATACTGCAAAGAATGTCATTATCACTTGGGAGAAAAAAAATCCTTCTTCTTAAACAGGATGCAAGAAACTGTACCATATAAATTATTTACCCTACTTAAAATTCTCTACACCAAAGCACATGTCAACCTTGCAGCTGATGAGCTGTTTTCTCAGGTATGAAACCAGATATTTCTGCTTTAAGGTAAGCCTCTTTAGTTCTTACTTACAATGCTGCCCAAGAAATGATCTACTCATAATGGATCCAAGATTAATCTAAAACGAACAAGGGGAGAAAGCCACCTCGGCAAAATGAATAGAAAGGAGGTAGGAGAAAGACACAAAGGCTGAGGTTATTGTTTTAGTTATTCACACAGTTTTACCGTGTTTGGGGACATCTAATGAGTTGTGATAACTGCAGCGTCCCAAAGTGTGAATATGCCACATTCCTAATTTGAACAGTAATCATCACTTTACAAATTAATCACAGTAATTGGACATTACATGGATTAGCTGCTGGTGATACTCCTGTGCAAATCAGCAACGCTCTTCTTATTTTTGGGCAAGATATATTTAACACTCACCAAGTATGGAATATGGAGCTGGTAGTGACAACTGCACAGGTGATTTTCAACAGCACAAGTGCAGTATGAACGAGGTACAAGTCATGCCGACCTTTTTGCTGAAGGAAAAGGACTGAATCTATCAGAAAGGTACAATTTATAAAGACAATGAGATAAATATCAGGGACAACAGTACTTGGATGGTACATGCAATTCCCTGCTGGTCACAGAGGCTATTTTGGTGTGGCAGCTGGATGAACTGCTGTTGGGAAGGGAAAAAAAGAGCCTTAAAATTATATTTTTGGTGAATACTATCTGTAGTCCTGGCTTGGGAATGTATAATTTGTTTTATTGAGCTTCAGCATAGACGAGGGACAAAAATCTAAAACGGTCTAATTTTTTTATTTGTATATATTTATATATCATCATAGAAACTGAATAGTTTATGTTAGCATAACTGTTCTTTTAATGGCATGGCCCACGCAATAAATATCGTCATGCAGGATGCATTTTAACCTAATGACTGTTTTAAGCGGGATGCTTGAGGTTGTCTGGAAATATGCAAGAATGGAAAGTCCATTCTATCCATCCATCAATCCATCCATCCATCCATCCATCCATTTTCATCCCTTTACCCGGGGCTGGGTCGTGGGGGCAGCAGGCCAAGCAAAGCACCCCAGACATCCCTGTCCCCAGCAACGCTTTCCAGGTCCTCCTGGGGGACCCCAAGATGTTCCCAGGCCAGATGAGATATGTAATCCCTCCAGCGTGTTCTGGGTCTGCCCCGGGGCCTCCTACCAGTGGGACGTGCCTCCAAAGGGAGGTGCCCAGGAGGCATCCTGATCAGATGCCTGAACCACCTCAACTGACCCTGTTCGATAAAAAGGAGCAGCGGCTCTACTCTGAGCTCCCTCCAGATGTCCGAGCTTCTTACCCTATCTCTAAGGCTGAGCCAAGTTACCCCATGAAGGAAACTCATTTTGGCCGCTCGTATCCGCGATCTCATTCTGGCGGTCACTACCCAGAGCTCATGACCATAGGTGAGAGTTGGGACATGGATGGACCAGTAAATCAAAAGCTTCGCCTTCTATTCAGGCTTCACATAATTTCCTGACTCTAATTCTTGACTCTTTGGATCTGTGGACCCTTACGTTCTAAAGCAGGGAGAGGCAACCTTTACTATCAAAAGAACCAGTTTTGACCAAAAATTAAAAAATAAATAAAAAAATCTGTCAAGTTGCAAAACATATTTGAGTCTTGTTATGAAAGTAACACAGACTACTGCGTCTAAAAAAGCCTACGAACAGTACTAGTAGTTATAAATTAGTATTCAATAATATGTTTTAGGACAAGGTCGCTAGTCAGCAGTGGGTTATTTATGAACATTTGGTAAGAGCTGGGGGTGAAAGCAAAAGAATCTGTCCACCCATTATTAATGTCTGTATGTTCCTCTGAGACTTTTACATTTTTTGGACTCCATAGCTAGCCTCACCTTTCTTTAGGCCTTCAACAATGATGAATAAAATTTCAAATATGTAAAAAGAAATTAAAAAAAACGCTATTCATTTCCATATGAATTTATTTTTGTAAACCCACAGGGAGCCACTGCAGAGAGGCTAAAGAGCTGCATGTGGCTCTGGAGCTGCAGGTTGCCTACCCCTGCTCGAAAGGAATATAAATAATGAAGGACTGGACACATATTCAGACTGTAGGATGGCTTCAAAGGTAGAGAGTCAACACTTTTTTCCAACCCTTTTATTTACCATGCTAGTGAGTAAATGCGTGTGTTACACCCGCTAACGTAATAACAGCCCACAAACGTAATAAACCACAAATGTAATACAAATCTGCAGCTTTGAATGTAATAATCCCTCAAATGTAATTTCCCACAAACGTAATAGCAGCTGCCTACTACAAACGTAACACACAATTTTCCGCAAATGTAATAACTATTACAATTGCAGGAAATTATTACATATGTGGGAAGGTGAAAATCTAAACTGTAATAACTTCCCACAAATGTAATATGAGACTGAATAATGATCTTTGTGGTTGTTGTTGTTTGTTTACTTATACACCTGCCAGTAGTGATGCGTGTGTTGACAAGCAACCCGCAGGTCGGGTGGGGCGGGTCAGAAAGAGATAGAGCAGTGTTCTGAGTAAGTTAGAAATAACTTACAGAAACACACACATACACACACACACACACACACTGGTCATTCCTTGTCAGTTCACAGAATTACTCTGTGGCAGCAAATATGTTGTTTAATTGGATTTATTTTATTTTCTTCTGCCTCTTGTTAATACGGATTTAATGGGAAATTTATTACATTTGCAGGATTATTACATTCAAAGCTGCAGATTTGTATTACGTTTGTGGTTTATTACGTTTGTGGGCTGTTATTACGTTTGCGGGTGTAACATGCGTGTGTGTGTGTGTGTGTGTGTGTGTGTGTGTGTGTGTGTGTGTGTGTCAATGAAATAATCTAGGTCCATCCTCCCTGTAGAAAATTACCTCTACTGTTTACATTCAAACCAACAATACATTTATTTTCTGACGCAGCCTGTGCATATGACTTTCAATTATGAATTGAAAATTAAAGACAAATAAGTTCGAAATATAATTGAAAAATATGAATGAGGTTTGGTGCAGGTTTTAAATCCTGCAAAAACAGGTGGCTCACTTTCCACAGTTTCTCACCTTCTATGGTTTGCTTTGAAATGAACCTCTCTATTGATCACTTTTGTCGTAATGAAGAACTGCTCTGAAGAGCAGAAGCACACACAAAACAGAAAAAAAAATAATCTTCACTCCAGTGTGCCTGGCGTGCATGCATGTGGCCACCCAGTCACATTCAAACAAACACAGAGACAAGCTTCTCTAACCGTGAAATTACTGTGTGGGTGGCTGCAGAGGTGATAGTCTGTCACAGGTTCCGGATATGTAGCGTCATCACAAAAAGCATTAAATGCATTCAGTTAGAAAAAAAAAAAATCCTTGAAATAAAAAATTGAAAACACTAGTTAGGCGATGCTTTCATTCAAAATACATACTTGTGCCAGCAGTGTAGTTACAGCAGGTTTACCCTCTGTGTCAGCCATAAAAGTTAAATATAATGTTGTAGCCATTCAGCTATTCTTAGAGCCAACACTTCACCTTGGAGGTATTAATGGCACACTGACCTGCTGCTGAGTGTTAAGAGCATACAGGAGTTTTTGTACTGCATACTGTCATTTGCTCTTCAGCTGCAGGGAGAAGAACCAGATGAGGGTGTAATGAAATTAAATAAAGAGGACATTTTAAACAGGAAAAGGAAATAATCAGTTACTTCAGGCAGCAAAACAAAAAAATTGTAGTCTGTCCCTTAGGATAAACTGAATGAAACCTTTAAATAACCTTTATTAAACTCATAAAGAGGCAGTACAGTGCAACTATAGTCAGCAGACGCAGGTGTAAAACAGGGTCACACAGATGAAGGGATGATCGGTGTAATTCTGAGCAGCAGGAAATGGAAAGCTGCCTTCATGTGGACACTGGCAATTTAATCAGAGCTGAGTGAAAGGCTAGAGAGCAGCAGTGAGTTAAACGAGTGGAAAGGTGCAGTCGACACACAAACGCACAAGTGTGTGTATGCATGCACACATGCATGCACCGTACACTCATGCTGTGGCCCATAGCCAGAAGAGAATGAGCTCCAAATTCCATCTGGTACAGTGAAAGCTGATCCTGTTTTCACTGAGTGGCTGGTCCTGCAGGCCTACTGGGGCCAAATGCAGACTCTCCATTCACACTCTGTTGACCTCCATCAGCTGGAGCGCACTAAGGCCTTTTGGACTCTGACCTACGCTGCAGGCTTTCTACATTCAGAACTGCGCCACCTTTTAGGACCAGATGCACTTTTACTGTCTTGAGTGTGTTTTTCTTCCAAAGAATTTCACTTATTATTCTGCATTGAGTTGTTGCATTTATTGAATGTATTCTTCATACTTGGCCTTATTGTAGTCAAGAGCTGCATTCTTTGTAGCAATAAAGTGTAAATGTAATGAGCTCAGTCAGGTGCATGAGTGGCATGTCAGTGTCAGTGTTTGATTGACAGAAGCTGGCAGGCTGAGGCCCAGCTGGGAACAATGCCAAAAGTAAGCGAACATTTGCTGTTAGCTTACAAGCCATGGGTAGACACTGTGTTGTGATCTGTGGTGCTGAAGAGTGAGGGCAGATTTATACTTGTGCTTCAGCTCTATGCACAACCTACACTGTAGCCTACGCACATGGCCTATGCCATTGTGAGCATTCATACTTGTGCAGTGGTGTGTCTGTGTCACTCTGCAGTTACACCTAACACTAGTCAGCGGTGGAGGTTTCTGTAAAGTTTAGTTGATTAAAAACACACCCCAAAACACATATTAAACATGGCTTAATAGTGACAATTTCAAACAAAAGTACACAAATCAGCTTCACTATAACTTGCAGCATTCACAGACAAACACTTTTGCCCCACAAATACAACATGCTAATGATAGCAGCACAAGCCTATGGCAGTTTACATTGCTTAAATTAGCTTAGCAGCTAACAGACTTTTCCCCTACTCATATGAAGCCAGGGACAGCAGCAACATTTAACAAAGGTAACGTACAAAGTTCAGCTCTATTACAACTCACAAGGTTCACTGACAAAACAACTGTCTCCAAACAAATACAACATGATTACATTATTAGCACAAGCCTATGGCATTTTACGTTGTATAAATTAGCCTAGCGATGAGCGGAGATTTTCTCTGCTTATATGAAGTCATGATAAATCACACACAAGACTTATGATGCTATTTTGTGGGGGGTTACAATTTATTGTTTCTTATCTGTGAAATTAAAGTAAATAAAAGCTTTGTTTCCACTGAAGGAAATGGTTTCAGCTTACAAAAATAAACAGGGGGGCTGCATCACCGCGACATGTAGTTACATTCCTAGGGAGGTGCACGTCAGGCTACGGCATAAGGTTGGGCGTAGGCTCTGTCTCAATGCAGAGCTTATACTATAGGTATGGCACTGATTCAGCACAGAAGTATAAATCCCACTTAAGGCTGCATTCACGCCAAGGTCAGCGTTGTGGCGAAAGCGCCACTCCTCCCATTCATTTGAATGTGGGTAGTGTGTCTACAGGCTGTGGTGCAGGGGCTGCAGGGAGGGGACTGAAAAGCTGAAACAGATTCGACTTTTGGAGGAATGCAACCCGCCGTCACACTGTTGCGGCTAATCACATAACTAGCGATCGGACCGGAAAGATGGCCACATCATTTATCATTAAATGTTGTAGTAAGTAAAAAGTAAATGGACTTGCACTTGTGTAGTGACCATTTACCATTGCAACCAGTCAAAATGCTTTCACACTACATGTCACATTCACACACTGGTGGCTGAGGCTTCTCTGCTAACATGGTATTCAGTTTAAACAATCACACAACGATGACAATCAGGAACAATTTAGGGTTCGGTACTTTGGATAATTTGACATGCAAACCAGGGATTGAACCGTCGGACCTTGAATTAATGGACAGCTCTCTCTACCTCCCGAGCTCCAGTTGCTCCCCTTAACAGCTTGTGTGAACTATCCTATGCAAGAGAGTTCTCACTTTGCTTGTGTGCATATGTGTGCACCTGTGTCTTTCGTGGCAGTAAAGATACTACAGTAATATTAACAAAAAAGAATCCTGCAGATCTTTTGACAACTGAACTGAACAAACTTACCAAAGACAGTTACTCAGTTGCTGGGCCAATGGGCCATTTTTATTTGACACTCCCACACCACTGTACAACCATGTGGCTAATCACTGTAATGGAAGGTTTGGTGTGAACACAGCCTGAGGACTACGGCAGCATCTAAACAGGCTGTTGTGGCATTTGCAGGTAAGTTCATATGCTGTTTAATGTGCTGTAGCTGATCAGCTTATTAGCCGTGCAGCCTGCAAAGTGATATTAGCAGTGCACTTTTCCACAGTGAGTGTTTGGTCAGTTGTTCAACAATGTGCAGGACAATGTATGTTAGATAAGAAGGAGACTTTAGCGGGAAAGCTCATGTGGGTTGTTGTTCTAAGCCTGAGGCTCTAGTATTGTGTAGCTGGCTGCTGTCTGGATTTTAGTCATTGTGACCATCTGCTTATGATAGAACACTGATGTTACTGCTTTATGTTGAGATTTCACTGACTGTGAGGAAACAGTTTCTTCATCTAACTAACTATATACTGACAAAGGAATGCAAATATAGGGGGCTGCATTGTGGTATAAAATTACATTTAATGCTTTTGGTTTCTGTTTTTTTTTTTTTTTTCCATAACAGAACACAGGATATATGATTTACAGAATCTGCCAAGCAGACAACAAAACAAAATAATTTTCTTTGGCAGGATTTCTGGCCTCATCAATACGGACGGGGTCAGACATCTTTGCTTAGCCTGCTGCCATTGTGACCCTGACTTGGGTGATTGAAGATGGATGGATGGATGGATGGATGGAGGGTTGGGTGGCTGGCTGGCTGGATGGATGGATGGACTTTAAATGTTACCATTATTTGGATTTTCTTGTCCCAACAAACAAACCTGGAGGGACAATGTGAACACCCTGCATCCCAAATTACAACAAAACAAAACAAACTAGCCTGAAAGAAATTAACAAAACAGAAAGACATTTCTGTGGCAGCCTCAACAAAATGGAAATTATAAGCACCAGTATTATGGTATTTGTGGCAGGGCTGATGTATAAATTCATTTTATATTCCATTTTTCTTTGCTGGATCCTATTTCTATTTCCTGCTGCAATGATCCTTGCACAGCCCATTAGTACCATGGCCCAAGCACAGTGAAATATGGTAATGGTTGATTTCTGGCAATTCCCCACCACGGCCAGCAGGCTTTAGCCAGCCCATCCCAAATTCCACAAACAAATATGAGTTTGGGGTCATCAATTTATTTCCGTCTGCCTTGCTCCAGCTGTAGTCAGTGGAAACACTCCCACCTACCACACTGAGCACACACATACAGTAAGGATGCTTCGAGTCACTGCAGCTCTCTGTCTCCCCTGCAACAATATTTCACACACAGCCTTATAGCAGAGAGGCCGCCGGCCAAAACATCCTCATTACTGCCAGAGAATATACACAAAATTGTGAATGTGAAGATTATTAGGCCTCTCCAGCCAGAATTGAAGGGACACATTTATGCAGAGAGTGTCATCAGAGCCGTCAAAACTAATTTCACATACAGCACCATCTGCCAATACAATGATATGTGTGAGGAAAGCATTAGCCTCAAGCTAAAGCCGTCAACCACCTTGGGGATGAAAGGTGAATGGCATCTCCTTTCTCATCACTGGTCTGAATGTGAATTTGTTTTTGTCTCTTGTAGACTTTTTCAATCTAATTATTCATGTTAAATATGTTTTGTGTCCAAGGAAAGTTGTATATGCTTTAGCTATTCCTTATGTTGTTCAAACAATCAAAACAGCATGCAAAAATGTGATTTTCTTGAGGGCGAGCCAAATCAATTTGGCTCAGTTTGGTATGTTGCTATCAGACCGTTTATTTCCAAAGAAAAGTGGATTCATGCAAAAACAGGACACACTCAGGGTGGAAAGCTGCAAAGCATTCACCGACTCAGAGACTCAGAAATTAAATTTTCAAACTTGACAGGGAGAACGCGCCAGAATACGTAAGATTCAGCTGATTTACAATGGTACAGCAAGATTCGGTCCAATTCAATCCAAAACTCAATCTGTTGGGGCAGATGAATTTTCACAATTTATTCCATACAAAATGCCACAGTTGAGCTTGTGGGCCACTGGTGACGAGAGCAGCAGCACCAATACGACTGAAGAAGAGATCTGTGATGGAGATCAACAGATCGTCTGATTTTTTCTCCTCATTTCTCTCTCAATGCCTCTTACAGTGAGCAGGCAGTTACAGGCGTACCAGTAGGCGATTTGTTAAGCTCCTGCATTATGATTCAGTGATTCAATGCTATGTAACATATTTCATTTTCTGTGTCCACAATGTGGATTTGAGTGGGTATGTTCACTCAAAAGATGCTCTGTGCTTTGTCTCCTAGTGGTGCTCCACATTTCCATGTGTAATAGTCACCATGGTTTCTGAACATATGATGAGACATACTGGTTTTGTTCTGCCCGTGGGATGAATGAACATGTCTGTTCTTGATTAAAAGCTCTGCTTTCACTGTCATCTTTCCGCTCTTTACAACATGCCACATGAAAGGTATCTCTGACTCACTTATTTCTCCTATGGCTGTCTCATGTTCCATCTCTCCCCTAACTTGTGCTACAAACTCTGACTGAAATAGAAATATATCAATGTGAAGTAAATGTTGATATTGATATGAATAGAAAAATAACACCATCAGTGTTTCGACTGCCACCACGGTGTTTTCAAAACAGGACGAGGATAGCTTTTTATTTTTCTATAGGAGCTATTGATAGCTATCCCCAGTTACCAAAAAGTGTCAAAGTAAGTTTTTTGCAATTACTGTCCCCTGTAGTGGAAATGGCCGATGGTGGAACAACCAAAGCGACTGGGGAAAACAAAATGCAGTGTGTCCTGTGTTGCTGGTAGTTGCCAGACTTTGAGGAAAACAAAAAGCGATGTGGTTGTCTTTGCGACAGTGGTGCCACCAGTGATAGGAAATGCTAGGGGGGGAAGTTGAAAGTTGTCTGGTTCCACTTTGAATTAAGCAGGGAGAAATGACTTTCCTTCTCTGGCGATGAGTTCATTTTCAGCATAAAATACCCAGGGTTAGTAAAAGAAAGCATCCCCCTACGAAAGGGAAGGCCTACTGAGTTAATGCCCATCTCACTCAGCAAGAAGCTGTCTGGTCGATACTTTTTATTTTAGCCTGACGACATACACACTCTGCTTTCTGTCTTTATTCACTTCTTCCTTCTTCACCGCAACACTGTGCCTTTATTCTTCTTGCAATCCACTTTGTTTTCTTGTAATGTGATTTTTAATTAAATGACAAAATTTTACTTTTCTGGCAAAACATAACAAAGACTTGTAAATTCACAGTAAGAATGAAATCAAATCACACATTTGCTCTTAAATTTGGTTGTCTTTTTTTTTTTTTTTTAAGATCCCACCTAGCTTTTAAGAAACAGTCGAATCATTTTGATGCTAATTTTGCCAATCACTATTCCCCAAACAGATGTAATGTGCTACCAGCTAAACCCCAAGCTCACTAACAAAAAAAATTCAACAATAAAGCACTTTGAAACTGAGATGTATGAATGTCAGGAACACAAAACTGCAGAGAAACTAGATAAACTGTGAAAGAACTTGAAGCAAGATTGACTATGGAGGAACAACCTTCTTGGGTCCAAGACCTTCTGGATCAGGTTTGAAGCATTTAAGAGTTGTTTATGAAGGCAAATTTTATACTCTTAAGACGACAGGACGTCTTCCGTTTGGCAACTTTATTCTCCCCGACACTGCGTATATTTTTTAATAGTTTGTCCAGAGCAGCCGGGCCTAACATGACATGTGTACCCCGAGAGAGGAATAAAAAGGTAAAAACTAAAAACAAAAGGCGCCCTCTGTCTATATAAACAGTAAACTAAGAAAAGTAAACTAACAAAAATGAAATTAAAATGTGTTCTGCTGGAGTTACCTTATGCATGACATTTTCATTAAGTTTATAATGTTGAATATTTCCAGGTCGCAACACAAAATGCGAGAGCTTGTAGAATACTATGACAGAAGTGATGCAGTCTACGTGATATGTTGATATACATCGTATACCCACTGAGAAAGCTCCAGGATTTCTGTATAGCCGCTTAAAAATGTGCAAAGACACATAATTAACATAGTTTTGTGACAGAACTTTTACAAATTGCAAATTCAGGGTAAAGAGATGGGACAGCAAACTGAACAAAACACTGCAGAACATGAAGAAAAACTTACTGACTTTCCTTGCCCCCACTTGCTGAGCTCATTGCATAGTGAGTGCATAAGTTGAGCTTGACAAAGACAGAGAGAAAGAGATGTGCTCACAGTGGACAGGTATTGGCGATCAGAACAGACAGGAAATTAGCAGTAAAGTTGTCAAGTAGTAGTAATAAATGCACAGTGTAGGTTTCCGTTTAGTCATGGATAAACTGCAGCTCCTCAAGTAAAGTCATATGCCTGCAGGGACTTCAAGTTTGACTGTGACCGAGACCTACCAATGAACAGTTTGCATTTATTTATCTTTTTGCACTTTTTGCATGCCTTTTATTTCATGCCAGAGCAAATTACAATATCTCAGTCTCAAGATAGAGCTGATCAACATATTCCCACTCCAATCTCGTCATATATTAACATTTGGTCACAGACCTTCCACGTCCAGATAAGACATACAAGGTAACCTGGGTGTGTTGGTTGTTGGCGTTCTGGGACGCTGTGTCAAGTTCTCCCTGTTACATGCATTGTCTTCTTTCAAAATACACTTCTGTTTTCACAGGGAATATATTGTGTTCATGTATTCTCTTTCAAAATAAGGGCCCTAAAACAGTACAATACTGCAAACTGACATTGTTTTTCTGTCAACAACAAACACACATTTGGCTTTGTAATCTTATAGGACACCAACACGCTCTCCCAGGTGAAGGTCAGTGTTTGTTGGACCCATCCACCACCACTTCCGCCTGCCTCACCGGGCTTTCACCGCCTTCACTTTCCTTCTTGCCCGCTGTGATTCCCCCTGATGCTACTGTGCACCGTTAAACTATACAGTGACTGGCCGTGTATTATGCCGTCGTTAAAGGACATTGCAAGTCACTGCCAAAGTGCTGGATTTTCAATGACTTTGGAGTGAGTCTGGGTTGAGCTGATAGGACTATCATCACAAGAACTTCATCTATGCCAGCGTACCAAACACATGATCACATAGTCTATATACATGACATGAGCAACATTTTAGAAATGACTCATCATAACTTGATACAGTATTAACTCTTAATCCTATGGAGCGGATTTCCCTGAAAACAAAAACATATGCAGCATGTCCAAATGTGAACCTAAAGTGACAGTATGAACTGATGAAGGGCTGTAAATACAGTAGGGCTAGGACGGTGTGCTTATTATCTCCTGATTTGATATGTATTGTGATTCTATTCTATTCTATTCTACTATTCTATTCTATTCTATTCTATTCTTCTATTCTAAGTACTGCACTGCAATATTACAATTGAGTGTGATTCTTGTTTACTTTAACACAATGGGAACACAGTTAAATCATATACTTCTGGAGACTGTCTGAATGCATGAGGCATGTTTCAAAAAACAATGCACATCACACACCACAGTATGCCCACTACAATGAGCTCGACTTCACTGGATGTGAGAACTTGCAGAACAAAAATCTGAAACTATGTTTAAATTTTCACTTGTATAAAATATTCACACACGTCTGAGCTGAATTTGAAGTCAGAGAGAAAAAAAAGAAACATACGAGAGCTTGTAGAAAAAACATAACCTTGTATATTGAAATTTTAATCCAGAAAATATTTACACACGCATGTTGTGAATGTGAAGTAAGGAAAAATATATCCACAAATGTGGAGATGGTATTTACACAAATACATCGACATCTGCAACTTGTATTTGAACATTTACTTGGGGAAGGGGCAATCATAAATCAGCACATGAAGAGGTCTATACATGGAACCACAACCACTTCAGTATAACAAAAGCCTTGATGGCTGCATTCCCTGCGTTTTCCATGGGAACGCAGCAGCCGAGGCTTTCGTCATACTGAAGTGGCTGCGGTCTCATGTAAAGTGGGTATGAAAAATGATAGACCTGCACAGCAGAGCAAAAAAATGCCTCATCAACTGATCTGTAGTTGATTTTCTGTGACTCCATATTCAGCTCACATGTGTGTCAATATTGCATACAAATTAAAGTTTAAACAATCAAGCTTTGTTCTACATGTTCTCACATCACGTCTACACACTCTTGCATTTTGCAGCATCCTTCATGGTTGTTTCAGCAAAAGTCTGATGATCTGAACTCCATAAAAGATCTTAAGAAGGGGGAAAAAAGGTTGTGCTAAAGAGAGTCTCCAGTGCCTCACTGAGGTTACAGAGGACCAGCTTGAAGTGCAGAACTAGGGCTGCCCTTGACTAAGAATTTTCCTAGTTGAGCAATAGTCGTCATTTAGGGCCATTTGTCGACTAGTCACCCGCATGTTTACGATATTAATTGAACCATTTAATGATATACTTTGGGCGGGGCAACACAATGGTTTGAGTTCAAGGTCTGAGAAAGCACACTGTGCTACATTACAGAGAAATACAAACCGTACTAATGAACCTTCGTTAATATAGGCCTATATTTTATCTACAAGTGCACGTCACACACTGAGCGAGCCGCCTGTTAATGACGCTGTCGGCAAAGCAGTAATGATTGTGCTAAGTGGTTAATGGGTATGTTTTACATATCACCTTGGGTTCGTCCTTCACCTTCTCAAAATGATTTCACACTTTGGATTTCCTGCCCGACATGTTATTAAGTAGCCTGTGTAATAACCACAGGTACCAGCCCTGGAAATTAGGGGCTGTTGGGCTCTGGGCGTGGCTCTTTTCCCTTTTTTGTGCCAGCTTTCAAGAGCGCGGCGGCAGGTTGCGTTTGAGTGTTGCTTAGCAACCTTAACAAGCATCATGTAGTCTATTTACCTGAAATCTTGAGTGCAGAGCTGATCTTCTTCCAGAGGCTGTTTATAAGAGTGTAGGCCTATCGTCTGTGGGACAGATGTAAAGCTCTGGGTAGCCCTGCACTAACATGATCAACTTTTCTGTATTTATCAGACTGAATATTTACAGAAGAAGGGAAAGATATCTGTCTGACTGGTGAGTGTGGCCACTTCCTGTGTCTGTTCTTTCAAATTAAATTACCACAGTGTCCAGTCATATAGGTTTTGATTTGTTTTGACAAGGCGCAGCTCCTAATACAGTTTCTTTCTTCTTTTTTTTTTTTTTCTGCAACCAAGGACATCTTGCTAATGACCCTTCTGGTTGACTAACCTTTGGTCAGCTATTAGAGGGAGGCCCTAATGAGGGCACCATTTAAAATGTTACTAAGAAGGTACAGTTCCTGAAACTGAAGCTTTTCTACCTTTAATTATACAGAGTGAAGAACAGCCTGGTGGTTTGGGTCTGGCGGAGGGTGTGCTGAGGACAGACTACGGCAAAGAGTTGGCAGTGATCCCACTCTGCATCCTGGGCTGAGGCGACACCAACCGAGTGCATGAACTGTACAGACATCACAGGAGCTTTCTCCCCTCTCCAAATCCATCCAAACCTCCAAGGCCATGTATTATTCGTCTGCTGAGCTGGACTGACTGATGGTGTGACTGAGAGCAGCTTACAATATGAAGAACCTTTCTTGGAGAGGCAAACCTTTTCATGTCGACCAGGATCTCCCAGTGAGAATACAGTAAAGGCCTGTGAAATATTGGGGATATAAAGAAGAAGCTCCACGCAGCAGGTACCTGCTTGGGCCTTCAGTATCCCGCAGGGCTCATTGTCGAAGTGGTGGAAATGAAATATCAAACACCTGTTGAGGCATCCAAAGATCTGAAGACTGCATTTGGATGATGAGTACTGGAATATTGGGATGTCAGTTTTTTCTACTTTATGGACAAAGGATGTCAATTTATGTTTAATTGCCTTTGACTTTCCAGTGGGGTCACAATATTGGCATCTGGTGAAACATCATCAGAGGATGCTTACAGTATTGAGTTTTATAAATGTTTTCAGAATGTACTAATCCCCTTCTTTACCGTAATGACTTTGTTGTCAATTAGTCAGCGCACCCACTGAATTCTGCTGTGATTTTCCTGTTGCCAAAACCAGGCAGAGACCATGTGCAGATGAATAATCTCTTGAGTGGTGTCATCTTTAATTAATATAGGTCAAGTAGGTGTCATTGCTGTCCGCCTCACCTCTAGTAACATGGCAACCTTTTCATTTAATGTCAAGAGCGGCAAGTCAGCATCTACAGCTGGCTGTTGAGCTGAGTGTTGAGAAAGCATAGAGAAATTTATTTTATGGTTTGGTCCTAACTGGTTAAATGTGCCTGCAGTTTGAAGCTCATCACAACTTTGCCTAATTTTCTGGTTCCATGGGTAATTTGTTCTTAGAGTGAAGCCATCCAGCTTAACCATCTTACAATGTCCAGTTTCTAGGTATGTGTCAGTTCGAAGAATAAAGCCAATAAAAGAAAGGACGAAGACGCAGGACTCAAAAACAAGCCTGGTCTTACTATGAAGTCGAAATCCGGCACTTTAGCAGTGACTTGCAGCATCAGCAACCAATGAAAAAGGTGTCCTTTAACGTCGGCATGATTTGCCGCCAGTTCCTGGTATAGTTTAACGGCGTCAAAGGGAAAAACACAGTAGGACAAGGACGAAATTTAAGGCTGCGAATGTCCGAATGGGATGGGCGGAAGAGGTGGAGGATGGTCCAACAAACATCGACTTTCACCCAAGAGAGTGGTGTTTGCATCCCATAAGATTCTAAAGCCAAATCCTGTTCTTCTTTCCTAAACCTAACCACATGTTTTTAGGTTCCTAAACCCTACTATGTGCTTTTGTTGTTGAAGGAAAAAACGTCAATTTGCAGTGTTGTACTGACACAGTGCATTTATTTTGAAAGAGACTGTATGCAAATGTTAAATTTCACGTGAAAACAGAAGTGTATCTTGAAAGACGACAAGTTGACACGGTGTCCCAGAACATCAACAACCAACACACCCAGGGTACCTTGCACGACATGTATGGACGTGGACAGTCCATGACCAAGCATGTTAATATGTGACGAGGTCGGAGTGAGAATGTGTTGCAAAAACACAAGGTCTTTTCACTGAAAAAGGGGTCGGTACACAGATAATCAGTCCAAAAACACAAACAAAGGTATCCAAAGGCAGTAGGCTTAAGCAAGGTCAAACATGCATAACTCAGGTCAAATCCAAAGGGAACATTCGGACAAATGGCTAGGACACACACTCCAACAACTGAGAACAAACTGGCAGCAGACAAAGGGCAGCACAAGGACTAAATATACAAGAGAGGAGGGGTAATGAGGGACAGGTGAAACCAATCAGGGCGGGGCAGGTAATCACACAGGAGAGAAATACACAGGGGCAGGAAGTAAAGTACCTGAAACAAGAGACAAGGGGGAGTTTCAAAATAAAACAGGAAATACTGACAAAAACTGAAAACCTTAATGGGAACCTCAGGGTGTAACATATTCAGGAAAGCACAAATAATGCAGTGATACCTCTTCTAACCAAGATTGCTAATGGGTTTTATTTAGGGGGAAAAGGCCATGTTGACACATTTGCTGCTCAGCAATTGTGTTTCATATATTGATTTATATGTTTGTGTATGGCCACAAGATAAAAATGTTTGGAACATAGGACTTTGAACTCCCAAACTGGTCATTTCATTTACAACACATTATTGGAAAGTCATCACTATACTCTGTAGTCGTCCCCAGCGGGTCAGCGTACATCAGGCAGCGGGCTAAGAGCTGACCGTTCCCAGCTATCACTCTCACATCAAGGAGTACAAGTCATGTATAGCAGTTGTGAGACAAAAACCTGGTGTGACAGCTGGATTTCTGTCAAATACCTGTAAATGATACATCAAAATGAAGCTTGGAACTTGCAGTTTTTAGCTGTAGGTGTTATTTTCCTCAATTTGAAAATCTCAGTCGATATACTGAAATGAAACAACAGTTATTTACCTTGTATTTCAGTCAATCTCCATCTGTTTATGATGTAACATGGTTTCCCAAAATTTGATTTAGCGTCCACTAGACTAGATGGAAATAAAAAAGCTGGGAAATAAATGTTGCATTAAGACATAAAAGTCTCCTGGGAAAAAAAAATGGAAATATGAAATAACAAAACATTTTTTAAAAAAAAAAATCCTATTGATTTATTTAATTATACTGACTCATTTATATTCACATTTATTTTCTAATTTATTCATTTCATGATTTATTTAATAGCTTTCCATATATATTTTTTAGGAATTTTAATTTATTTTTGTTTATCTAATAACTGACTTCAGTGGCATTCCATAGTAGTGGGGTCAGATAGTTCACAGTTAAGTTAAAAATGAAAATGAAAAAGGAGAAACAAAGCAACATTATAAGGACGTGGAAATATATTTCATCATAAGTCTTTGATTTTTTTTTTAGGAAATTAACAAACTGTTTGCAAAGTTTTAATGGAAATACATTTCTCCTGACTCCCTGTGGTAACACCTTACATTTTTATTGAAAAGAACCCCTTAAGTCTCCAATAATGTCACATAGCTACAAAACTTCACAGACGTCTTTCTGTCTCTGGCTTATCCTTGCCTTCGTGTCCAATTTGAAAGAACTCACTATTTACAGCTGGAGGGAAATCAATTTTTAATAGAGTCTGGCAGCAGCGAAAGCATTACTAAATTGTGTCAATTGCTTTCTAAAGGCGATATTATTGAATTTAATGACCTGAAAATGCAGCATAATTTAAAGGATGCCAGCTTCCTTTAGTGTATCGAGGTAACAATTACTAAGCAATTTATTAAACAGTGACATTGCTAAAGACATCCCACTTAGCTATTGAGGTTGCTGACAATATAAAAATCTGAGAGAGGCAGTGAGTTGCAAAGGAGGTGTAACCAAACTACACAAACTCTGGTCATACACTTTTCGCATAGATATTGGATCACAGTGGAGGTATCTCTCACCACGGATCAGGGGGAAAACATAATGCAGTGTCCAAATTATTCATCAAACTGTGTTACATATAGAGTGACTCAGTTGAAGATTTCATTCAGGGCATGTATAACCTCCCACAGGTGAATGAAAATGTGTGGTAGAGCTGTGTCTCAGTAAAGTAGGAATAATATGAAATTTAGATCATGAACACATTGATGATTTGTTGACTGTTGTGTATGAGTGGACTGATGATTTGTTTTGCTGCCAAAGAAATTGCTCTGCACTCTTTGCCTTCGTGAGGGTGCAGGCTGGAGGCAGAGTATACCCATCCCATTTGAAGCAGGGCTGTGCTCATGCTGTCTCCATCTTGACACCCCTCGCTCCTTTAACTTCTCCTCTGTGATTGTGTATTGTTTTGTGTATGTCTTTAGTACTGTTTTTTCTTAAATCAATGAACAGATAAAAAATCCATCCAGCCATCCATTTTCGTAACTGCTTATCCTCTCGAGGGTCGTGGGGTGCTGGAGCCTATCCTCCCTGGACAGGTCATCAGACTATCACAGGGCTGACACACAGAGACAGACAACCATTCACACTCACATTCACACCTACGGACAATTTAGAGTCACCAATTAACCTGCATGTCTTTGGACTGTGGGAGGAAGCTGGAGTACCTGGAGAAAACCCACGCTGACACAGGGAGAACATGCAAACTTCACACAGAAGGGCTCCCTCCTGGGTTTGAACCAGGAACCCTCTTGCTGTGAGGCGACAGTGCTAACCACCACACCACAGTGCCGCCCACAGATAAAAATATTAGAAATAAAAAAAGAATATGTCCCAAAAGTATAGAGACATGACATAAAATTCTTAGCATGGAAAATTAAATCCAGTGTTTACTGTGCATAAAATTATCATTATCATTAATGCAAAACGCTTTACACATTCTTTTATTATATTCTTTTTTATATATATTTTTTAATTGTATTTATTTATTCATTTTTTTTTACAGTAGGGTGGGATGGGGACAAGAGAACCTTTCTCTCTCCCATGTGAAACCTTGGACTTGTTTCCTGTTGCTAACTGTACAAGAAAGTTACCTAATTTGGATTTGAAGTGTCAACATGCAAAATAAAAAACTAAAATAAAATTAAATTAAATTAAATTAAAATGAGGTAAATTAAATTTAAATCACATAGTGCATTAAATCTAGCTTCTTTTTTTTACTGCTGAGATGACACTTGAACAACAGCAGGAAAGTAGGAACATAGCAAATTGAAAATACAACAAAATTAATTATCTTATTTCAATGTAGCTGCCTCAGTTGCAGGATCCTGCTATTTTGCACACTGTCACACTGTCATGGCTCACTAGGACACCTGAAAAAACCTGAGCCATAGTTAATGTTATTAGTTACACCTGTGCTTTTAAAGTCAATATGTCTGCTGTAAAAAAAGCTCTATTGTTTCAATAATGGGGGACACCTTATTCCCATTAGCCTGTGGAGAAAAGGCCACTGGCTTCCTTAATGTTTTTAATTCTACTTTGTGCCACTGACTGGCCTTGCTCATGCATTGTCTTTCTGTGCTCACAGATTGTCTACAGAAAGGGACAGAGCACAACAAGCAGTGAAAAGCCTGAGTGATGGGGTGGAATATCAAGTTTGCTACCAGAAAAGTACAGAATTAGATGCTGTTCCTGAGAGTTTCAGCAGCTAAGGAACCCACAGAGGGACACACAGGAGCTAATAACTGATTAGACACAGCTGCCGGAGTGAGCAAGATGACACTGACATGTGGGAAGACATCTGGTGGGCAGGTAGGGTAACAAAGGGCCTGTGAAGGAACAAAGAAAAAAAAAGATCTTAAAAAACATATAAGAAAATACAAGTGCCTTTAATTGTACATACACTTATTGCTGATGCATGATTGCTGCCTTAACCAACAGAAGGTTAAATAGAACAGTAAAACAGAAATATTTTTAATGCGTGCATGGTTTATTTTTGAATGCACTGGCCTAATTTTTCATTTATGTAAGAGTGCTTGTTGTGGTACCAGAAGAGACAGAGGGAATGATCAAGAGCAAGACTGATCTAAGATGATATTAAATTTAGAATAAAAAATGGCCAGCAGACTGAAAAAAGGAAGGCCATGCTCATTTAGCCTTTACTAATAGGAAGGGAGAAGAAATGACAGCCAGACAGACGGACAGACAGGCAGACAGAGAGGATGATCAATGGATAAAGAAGAGTGGAGGACGGATAGAAACAGCAAGGACAGAGTGAGAAAGAGACTGAAAATACTTCATTAAGAACAATCAAAGGAAATCTGAAGGAGGAACGAGCAGGAGACAGCCTCCCCCTCCGATCTCCTTAATTTCGGGCTACTTCACATACTGTAAGTGTTTTAAAACCCGCTAGTTAAACGGTGCCATCTGTAGAATTTACTCAAAGGGTCATCGGCATGGCACCATAAAGTAGGCATAATTACAGCTAACTGATAATGACAAATTGGCTTGAATTTCCAAAAGGAAATGAATGTGAGCGGAGAATGTCGGTATAGCGAGTGAGATAACCCACAGATGGCAGAATTAAAATGAAGCTGTTGAAGTGCTTCCATTTGTGCATATTCACAGTTTAAACCTGAGTCATTAAGCTCTTATTAGTGATTCACGGCACATCTGAATTCCAACAGTTTCTGTTGGCTCAAAAATCTTAAGCATTTGGGGTCTCTACCATTTAAACTCCATCCACTACTCTCTACATCCAAATGCTATTAAAACCCATCTTTTAAAGGATAGTCCAACAGATTAGCATAGTAGTAAATATATCTAAAAATAAATAATATATACTCTTAACATGTCAAACCTGGCACCTGTATTACTCACAGTGCACCTCTAATACAACAATAATTCAGTTTGACATCTGGGTCAGCTATGCAAGTAGCAGCTATAGTAGCCTTAAACTTCTAGCCTCAAGCAGAGATGAGGAGCAGGCCAATACAGCAGCTTGGTCAGTGAGCCCTGGCATCTGACAATGATTCATAATGCACCATTTTAGCATCTGTATGAGGCACACCAGCCTTTCAACTGACTCAGGGGTGTAAAGATAGAGTGCAGGTGGTGCGGTTGCACTGGGGCCAGTAAGATGGGAGGCCTCACAGAGAGTGTGGGCCCTCCAACAATGTGTTGGGTGGATAATGGGCCCTTATATGTGACTGCTACCTTGAAAATATGCCTTTGTTCAAAGAAGAACTCTTATTAAATAAAAAACAGTGCCATTTGCTATATATGCCCTTAAAAAAGACAAACCCATCTCTGTCATGTTTTTTCTCCCCTTTTTAGTCAGTAACATCTATAACAAAATTATATGCTTATTCCAAATAAACTATAATATATAAACTATTAATATCGTCAAATTAAATTATAAATAATTTCTTATTTTCTTTGGTAGTCTTTGTGATATGCAGAAATGCAATGATGAATGCTGGGTAATATGTATGTTAATGTTATCCAATGTCAAACAGCTGATCATGTGACAAGATGATATGTGCACCATAGCATGCGTCATAATAGTAGGCTACACACTGAAGCCTATCGTAACTACCTTACGCCACTGAACTGACTCCAGTGTAAACTCATCCACAGCAGTGAGGTAGTATATGGAGTGAGACTGGCCGCATAGAGCAAATGGACAGGGTGGTGGATGGGCCAAACAAACACAGGACTTACACCCAAGAGAGTGCTTTGTGTTCTGTGAGAAACCAAAATTCAACTCTGAGGTTTTTTAAAATAACGTAACGCAGATAACATCACATACATGTCACATGCATCTCATTGTATACATGCTACCTTACTTATATTGGTAAAGTTACATAACAAACATATTTCATTTCACCCAAACCATGATCATTTTTCCAAACCTAACCAACTAGTTTTGTTGTTATAACCTACTTTTTTCACATGAGATTATTTTGAAGGACAGTGCAGCATGTAACAAGCAGAAATTGATCCGCCATCCCTGGGCACCTAAAACTGATGCTAGAGGGGTTCCTAGAGTGTCATAGTTTGAAGCTTAAGGCCATTACACTCAGTTGATAGACTTATTATGTGCGTGTGCGAGTGTGTATGTATTTGCCGCTATTTGTACATGTATACATGCCTACAGTACGTGTATGTTTATGTAGGTGTATGCTGATGTTTCAATGAAAGTGCTCTGGTTTTGTATTCTCTTCACCGTGGAAAGCACAAAGTGTTTTCAGCTCAAAAATTGCTTGACAAATAAAGTTATTATATTATTATTATTATTATTATTATTATTGACCAAACTGCTGTATTTGATGAGCTGGGGGAGAGAACGTATTGGGTGCATTAGGTGCACTCACTTCTTTCAACTACCAACCGATCAAGAACTGGGTGTGGCTCAGGGATTAAGATGCCAACCATAAACTGCAACCTAACTGGGTTGAGTCCAGCTGGGGATGTTTGTCACATTTCTCTCTCTTTTGTGTCCTGTCATCTCTAATAAAGGCAGAAAATGCTCCCCAAAAAATGGTAATATAAAAGGCCACCAAGCTCACATGATGTTGCTTAGTAGTATATTGCTCTTGATTTGTCGGCCCTACAGCAGTCCATAGACATTTGGCAGCTATGGAGACTACACATTTAAAATCCCCACTTGAAGTTCCTAATTCAAACTGATGTAAATTAAGTAATATCTGTAAGGCAGTACCGCCAGACTACTTAATAAATTTAATCACGTCTGCTTCTCTTCATTTGATATTACTGCTCACTGTAAAACTGAGACAATTAGGTTTTGACAAAAGATCCCAGAGGATAAATGATCTGCTAAAGGAACATTATATGCCCCATTATATGTCTTTGAGCTAATAACTACCATGAGTCACAAACCGAGGCTCCTATTCATAGTGCTATTAATGCTCCTCCTCCTGCCAGCCTCTCCTCGTGACTGTAAGATAATCTTACGCTTCTCTTGGCAAAACTGAAGGTATGTGACAGATTAGTTGCTCGTGAACAACTGTGCTGTAATGTCATGATGAAGCCCCCTCCAGCCCATTAGTAGAGCACATAAAAATAGGAATTAAGCCACTTGGCTCTGACTTAAAGGTATTAGCAGCTCACTGTCTACACAAACCCTGATAGCTCAGTGTTAAATATCTCCACGCCCTTCCTCAAACTTCTCTTTATATTCACTTCACAAAATCTGACTCTTGAAAAAGACACAAATGAGCTGTATTATACGGGTTCTCCTACCAGAAATCTCTCTTTCTTTCTCTCTGAAATATCTAAATTACACCAGAAACACTGGAACCAAAATGTGCTGATGCCAAACTGTCCCAGCACAGACCTCATTTACACTCAAATTACAAATATTAATTACATTCCTGCCTTGTCAACTTAAATTTCCTGCTTTGTCCAACCGTTTAATTCAATTTGACATGAACAATCTTTAGTATGTATAGTAAATTTCAATAATGGCACTTGAGCAGCAGTAAGTGTTTATTCACACAAATTATTTGCTGTAAGAAATTGAGAATCAGTACTTTTAAACAGAAGTAAGTTAGGTCCTTAACTTGAGGCCAAGAAAATAAAAATCCTCTTCTTTGCAGATGACTTGTTTTTATCTTTTTTTCTGATGGTGCATGCTTTTGCAACCTTTGGAGAGTTCAGAGGAAGAATGTAGTGCATCTTTTACAAAGAGAGGGAGAAAATAAGGATGTGGATCAGGTTTCCAGATTGATAGTGACAGTGTGATAAAATATTACAGGCTGATCTCATGCACTGTCTGTATATTAACTTCGGAAACAATACACCACAATTTATTTATAATGTCATCATAAGCCAGTTATCCATGTATAACCCATGTGGCCAGAAAGGCTGTGATTACGTGACAAATGTGCTGACCAGAGAAAAGAGGGAAGTAGTATTCAGATCGAAAGTGCGTGCAAGGACACAGGTTGGGGTGGCGGAGGAGTCAAACAATGCAGGGCTTTACCCCAGGTGCCCCAGAGGGCTGTTCCATGAACCAAGATTAGTGGCTTAGTCACAGATGTTGATATTTTAACCTGGCTAGATCACCATGGTAACTGATGCTGCAAACTTAATCTGGTTGGGACCAGTTTTGGCTTGAAATTGGCTAAAAAGCGCCTGTCACAGCTCCTTTGAGTAGCATCACTCTGTAGTCAATGTCAATCTAAAAGTGATGACAGACAGATTTTCAGCTGAGGGAGTATGTTATAAATGCACTTTATCTAACTTGTTGAATTGTAATGTTACATAAATGCCACTGAACAAAGTTGTGCAGATACAGTAATGCCTACTCTTTGTATAGCATCACGTTTTTCCTCTATCACATTGGAAACTACAATATACCAATGATGCAGAAAATCAAAGCAAGAATATTATTTCTACTTTATTTGCAGGGTTGTTTTTGCTCTTACTGAACAATTTAATATATTTGCAGTCAACTATCATTATGCTTTTATGTCCTGATCTGCTGGAGTCTGTTTTACACTCCTGGTGTATTACAACAGAAAACAGATTAGAAAATTGGGTGTTGGTATTTAGCAAAGATAATACTCAATCAGTAAAATTAATTTCATTTTGATTTGCACAACTAAAGTGGTTTCAGTGCATCCTTTATTATACAACAGTTTCAGTACACGTAAATGCTGTTCTTAAGTAACAATGAAATAAATATATTAACGTGAATTTCGAGCAACAACGTTGCTTATTACTGTAATACTTTTTTTAATATCCTTTAAAGACAGAAGTAGATGGCGTGGATCCATCATTTTTACGGGTCAGATAAAGCACTGAATACATCATTTGACTTATTTTATCTGAATGCACATAAAACCTGAAAAAGAAAGCCTGGGTCAACAAAGCAATTTGATAACCACCTTCATGGCACCCATTATCTCTGATCAAGCCTTTAGGGTTTGTCGAGCCAGCTCAGGCTCTGTTGACCTTGCTTCATGGTACACCCTGCGGTTTTCGGAACTGTGTGAAACCAAGTTAACTTTGGTTAATTTTAGGTTGGTCATTGCCTTTCTTTTCCTAATCCTAATCTACGTAACTTTTTAAGTACATAATGTCATGTGTGGAGTGCTATTTCATTAGATACTACACAAACCATGTTGAATATCTGCAATAGACAGCTAAAATTGTCATTAACATAATCCAGAGTTTTGCAGAAACAGCAGATATCAACAGTCTCGGAGCTGTCAGAACCAATTACAAGTGATTAACAGAGTATGACGTCTTTTTTTTTTTTTCATAATTTTTGATCCACCCCACCTGAAGACTTTCTCATGTGCAAGAAGTGTGTAGTAACTGAGACACGCTTTGCAATAAAGATGGTCCACAGTGGCAGATTACCAGCCACTGTGCATGCCAAGCTGTTTTGTTTGTGCTCCCAAGGAGAGGTTACGCTTCCTGCTCCGCTGCACGCATTAGTCAAACACTAGAGAAACTTAAATCTGAGCTCTCGTATATTATGCAACTGCAACCCAATTATTACTTAGAGAGAAAAGTAAGTGTGTCACACTGGCTTCAAGATATTTAACATTGTTCCACCAACAGAGACAGGCGCATTAAATGTTCCTCTAAGAACTGGGAGTGAGCCGCACTTTTCCATTATTAATGTGTATTCATTTTGACTCTTGTATTGATTTGATTTAATCCTCACTGAAAGCCTCGTGGCTGTTAAACTGCTCTTTTGACATTCAGTAAGATATAAACTCACACTGCTTAACACTTGATGTAAAATCAGCAGCAATAAATTTGGTATCATTAAAATTATTTTTAAAAAGAAACCAGCTTTAGCGAAATGCCTTAGGAATGTATATTCATTATATTACTCCTTCCTTCCTGCAGAGAAAAAAACATACTCAGCATTTGCTAATGAAAAAAGAAATGGTGTAGGTTATCCAACACAACGCAGCCTTCAGGCTTCATGCTCGGTTTTAACTGTCTACTCCTAAGTGGCTTTAATTGCCCAAGTGTACCACTGTCTGCTCAAATTAGGTTAGTGCACTGCTGGAACTAACCCTGCATAGCCATCCACGTGCAACTGAGGCTGATGATTGAGTCTGATCATCTTTTTATTAGAGAAAACTTAAAAAGTTAAGATAATTAACATTAAAGCACTTTAGGAAGCCAGAGGAATTTAAACCACCATATACACTCACCATCTACTTTATTAGGTACACTTTAGTACCAAGTAAGACTCCCTTTTACCTTCAGAACTGCCTTAATTCTTGGTGGCATGGATTCAACAAGGTGCTGGAAAAATTCCTCAGAGATTTTGGTCCATATTGACATGATAGCATCACACAGTTGCTGCAGATTTGTCTCGGCTGTAGATCCATAATATGAATATCCCAAAGGTGCTCTATTGGATTGAGATCTGGTGACTGTGGAGGCCATTGGAGTACAGTGAACTCATTGTCATGTTCAAGAAACCAGTTTGAGATGATTTGAGCTTTGTGACATGGTGCGTTATCCTGCTGGAAGTAGCCATCAGAAGATGGGTACACTGTGGTCATAAAGGGATGGACATGGTCAGCAACAATACTCAGGTAGGCTGTGGTGTTTAAACCATGCTCAGTTGGTACTAAGGGACCCAAAGTGTGCCAAGAAAATCTCCCCCACACCATTACACCACCACCAGCAGCCTGAACCGTTGATACAAGGCAGGATGGATCCATGAAGCCAAATTCTGACCCTACCATCTGAATGTGGCAGCAGAAATCCAGACTCATCAGACCAGGCAACGTTTTTCCAATCTTCTATTGTCCAGTTTTGGTGAGCCTGTGTGAACTGTAGCCTCAGTTTCCTGTTGTTAGCTGACAGGAGTGGCACCTGGTGTGGTCTTCTGCTGCTGTAGCCCATCTGCTTCAAGGTTGGACGTGTTGTTGGTTCAGAGATGGTCTTCTGCAGACCTTGGTTGTAAGCAGTGGTTATTTGAGTTACTGTTGCCTTTCTATCATCTTGAACCAGTCTGGCCATTCTCCTCTGACCTCTGGCATCAACAAGGCATTTTCACACAGAGAACTGCTGCTCACTGGATACTTTCTCTTTTTGGGACCATCCTCTGTAAACCCTAGAGATGGTTGTGTGTGAAAATCCCAGCAGATCAGCAGCTTCTGAAATACTCAGATCAGCCCGTCTGGCACCAACAACCATGCCACATTCAAAGTCACTTAAATCACGAAGACAACAGATGTGGAAGCGCTGCTGGGTCCTTCTGTTGGTCACAATACAGGTGCTCTTTGGATACTTCAGGTATTTTGCACTTATTCCTCAGGTGAAGGGCTCATTGCATGGGTCAAACAGTCTCAGTAAAAAATCAAAAAATGCAAGGCTCCTTCAAAAACACACCAAGGCACACTGTAAAGTCTGTAAAGTTAAAAGCCTTTATTTTACATGGCAAAATGAATCAAAAAAGTGTTAAAAAATGACCAACGCGTATCGACCAACATAGGTCTTCATCAGGGTCAGACAGGAGAGGTCACTTAAATCACCTTTCTTCCCCATTCTGATGCTCGGTTTGAACTTCAGCAGGTCGTCTTGACCATGTCTACATCTCTAAATGCATTGAGTTGCTGCCACATGATTAGCTGATTAGCTATTCGCGCCAACAAGCAGTTGAAGGTGTACCTAATAAAGTGGCCGGTCTTTAGTAGTAGATAGTAGATAGATGGTAGATAGAGAGGAAGCACTTTGAATGCTGGCATCATACAACAAGGGTCGAGCACTGTTTAACAGGGCCCTCCCTGTATCTTCCAATAGCAACATCTAAATCAGGTGCTTAAAGCTTAAAGGACAACAAACTTCCAATAGAAAAGTTACTGGAACACACTGATTGATTTACAGTCTTTAATTGTGCAAATGACATTGAAAGGAAAACAAATGGTAACAACTTTATTTGAAAGTGTTGTGGTTTGGTAATAATTTCCTAAAAAGAACTATTAAAACTGTAATTTCTTATTAAGGTTTGTGGAGAGGAGTATTGATTCTGGCACTTACTCTGCAGGAAATTGAGACTGTTCAGTTGGTTTGCTTTCAATTAATTAGTTCCAATTAATTGCTAGTGTAACCAAGGGAGTCGGTGCAAAGCAAGTCAGCTGCAAAAATGTCAATTTTGTGGTTGTATATCACCGGCAAGCTTTAATGTGAATGTGTGTGCAGCTCAGCATCCCTTCTTCTATCAACTGAGTTTGAGACAAGGTTGGTGACAACACTCCAGCCTACTGCAGCGGAGGCAAGGCAAACAAAAACTGTGGAATGACGCGTCCTTCACCAATTCTGTTCATGCACATCTACACTGTTGTTGCACTGCGATGGATGAAGCTACTGTGTGACACAGGCAGCAGAAAAGAAAACAAGACCTCTCCTCCAACTCATGTAGGTTGAGATGAATTCAGGGATGTCAGAGTATAGATGTGTCATTATGGAGAGCATCATCGTGCTCCTGAATAGTTTGGCCCACAGACTTTGTACATGCTCAGAAAACACCACGGCCAGCAGGAATGATTGAATAGGGGAACCAGAAGCTTTGTGTGTGTGTGTGTGTGTGTGTGTGTGTGTGTGTGTGTGTGTGTGTCATTTCAGTTAACTTGGATGCCTTATATCGCAATGTGACAGACTACTATGGGAAGGTTACATGAATCATGAACATATAATGTGCCTTGAGTCATTAACTAGATGTACTGTACGTGTTCTCATTTTAACATGTGATCCCTTAAATTCATGTGCTTTGTAGATTCTTATGTAATTCAAGTTTTTAAAAATATATTAGAGAGCATGAATCAGAGGACCGGGAGGACAGTCTGTACTGACGAGCAGATGATTTAAAAACAGGCACATTGAGTCCAGAGGTGAGATAAATGTAAAGTAGCACATTCCCCTTCATTAGCAAAGCTCACAATGTCAAATCTGGTTGTACTTATTACATTACACTTCTCATCTGCTGGTAACAAAAAGCGAACTCAAGCCTGGGTCAGGTTAACATTTTGACATTTCAGTAAAGATGAGAAACAGAAAGAAGTAAGTGAAATGTGCCACCAGTAGACTGTACAATACAATGGATGTAGCTACCGTGATGTCACCCATTGGTTAGTGGACTGCTGTCGGCATTTCAGCCATCACCATCTTGGTTTTTTGGACCCAAAACTGACCATATTTGGATATGAGGTTAAAGCTGTGAAAGAGATAGGGATGGATCTGATTCACAGAGGCTGTCACTCAAGTGACTCCACCTTTAAATATGTGTAACTTTGGGCCTTAAAAAAAAGTTAACAGGTGAGTTATAAAAAAAATTCATCCCCGCCACAGTTATCATGATTGTTAAAATCATCTATTAAAGCTACTCTTACCTTTCTTGCATTTCGCACTGCACTTCAATCATTCACATTCAATTCACAAAAAATTTGAACATTCGCAACTCCCGCCTCCCTCCAAAGGCCTACTCCCCCCTCCTCCATTACATCCTCATTACGTCTATGATAGACATAGATGTCGACATGGTAGTGTTAGATACACGGAAGAGGATAGGGAGTGTAACGTTACAACCAAGACAGTCAAACGCAACCCCGGAGTTTCAAAACTCTACTGGAGTCAGTGATGACTGATGAGTTTTAGAATACGGTTACAGTGCTAACGTTAGATAGTAGCGTTAACGTTACTAGTAAGTGGTAACGCACAAGGAAGATAACGTCGTTTCAGAGGCTACGCTATAGTAGGCTAACGTTAGCTATTAACTGGATGCTGTGTTGTCATATAACATTAGGCTATATGTTATATTAGAAGCAAACATAACATAACGTTACCTGACCTGCACAGTCAAACGCAACCTCAGAGTTTTGAAACTTATCCAGGGTCAGTGATGACTGATGAGTTTTATAATATAATGTATAATGTTACACAAGCGGTTACGTCAGTCCGAGGCCTCCACGTGGGGAAGACAGACAGGACACTCAGCAAATCATTGCATTTGGTCCAAGTGCAATGATAGGTCGGAGTTTTCTTAGAGTCATATGAGAATGGTATAATTATGAGTTCGTATCTCTGGTGGAATTCACTTACATTTTAGTGTGCCATTAGCTTATTAATAGCATTTTAACCTAAACAAAGAGAAGTGTAAAATTTCAGGAAGGTAAGTGTTGCTTTAAGACCAAACCCTTTTTCTTACCAGGCTGTAAACATATTTATTTATGCTGTAAAGTTGGACATTTTAACATGGTGGTCCATGGGTATGACTCCATTTTGGAGCCAGCCTCTAGTGGTTATTCGATGAACTGCAGTTCTGCATTGGCTTCATTTTTCAGCCATGGACATTGCTGCCTGGTGCCACCCAGTGTCCCTGGGAATTACATTCATATTGGAGCATTCTGCAAAGGCAGGATTTACAGTTTGTCCAATGTCAACATTAGTCGGGCAAGTTTTCTGGATCAAACGCACGTCTAGGTTACATTGTTTAGTCATGTTGCCATTTGCTTTTGTTTTTTACAGTTAACAATTTTTACTTATTTTCAGTACAAATACAAATCAATACTACCAAACATATATTTGTCAATGCAAAGTTTAAGATGCAAAATACAGGAGTACGACCTTCCACCATGTAAGGCACTTGTCAGGTATGGGGTGCCATTTGTAAAGTGTCTCACACTGAAAATAACATCAACATTTTGCCACATTTAGCTTCAAACAATGTTTAAAAAAGTATTGTTATTTTTTTAACGTCACCTTTTACCACATTTACAGCAATATTTGTTAACTTAGAAATATATTAAATAGTTAAATCTAAATATTAAATGTGGCACCTAAATGTTAAATGTTAAATCTAAATATTAAATCTAAATGCTAAATCTAAATCTAAATATTAAATCTAAATCTAAATCTAAATGTTAAATCTAAATGCTAAATATAAATATAAATATAAATGTTAAATCTAAATATTAAATCTAAATCTAAATCTAAATGTTAAATCTAAATGTTTTGGGTGAAACTAAATATTTAGCTAATATGCAAATTCACACTGCCGGTCACCAGAAGTACCAAAATAAAAGCTCGAGATGGTCAGACTGTTTATAGAATCAAATAATGAATTAAAACCAACTTATCGGGGGAAATGGACACTTGAACATACATTAGCGTGATAATAACTACCTAAAATAACAAGAAACGTGTTTGGAGAAATTTTATTTGACGTGTACTTTGAGTACAATGACACATCTATACTCTGACTTTGGATGCACACAATCAGGACATACTACGTTGTCATAACGTTACAACCTGAACTTTGACCCTTCTGCTTTTATATCTGTTACCTTGATAAAATAAAACACAGAATTCACCAGAGACAGAGGTCAACTACGAGAGAACTGCTGTTGTTGCTTTGCAATGTATGTAGTTTATCTTTAAGGTTATAACCGCACAGATTGTAGATTCTAACATATTATATTTGTGATAGTTAAATTACATCTGCAGTTCTCTGTCACTATTATTTTTATAGTTATGTTCCTAATGTTGTTTGTAATATCTATGATTATCTTGTTCATTTCAACAATTAATATTCTTATTACTGCTGTTCGATTGGTCATCAGTTTCTTGAATGCGTCATCCATCATTGTGACTTCTGACAGCTGTCAATCAGCTGTCAAACAGCTGTCAATGAGCTGTCAAACAGCTGTCAATGAGCTGTCAAGCTGTCATCTGTTTGTGGCTTAGTTGATGTGATGTACAACCCAGTGGCAGAGGATTGTGGGCTGGAATAGACACAAAAGCATGCTGGCTGCAAAATCGGACAGGATGTAGTAGAACATCCTGGTATTTTAGGCATACTGTATTTGACATACTATGTTTTGGGACATACTGAATCTTTTTCTGGTATGCTATATAGTATGGTAGTATGGGTGTTGGAAGGCACAATTTGTCTTTGATTTACCTGCTGAAGCTGTATTCACTTCCTGGTTGGAGTCTGGCAAAAGATGGGACTTAGGGGGGAGCCTGGCTTAATGCAGAGGGCCATCCAACTGACCAAGCCAACAGCACTGAAATCATAGAGGGGGATTAAGGTTCCTTTGTATTACTTTTAGTTATTGTCTATCTAGCTTTCCCTTGTGTATTAAATTTGGTCTGATCAGCTAGTATGCATGTTGCCCCAGAGTCTCATTCTGTTAGGTCTGTTAGCTGAGTTAAAGTCTAGTTTTGTTATATTTTGTTGACCTATTTTAAGGGCCCTTTGCCTCCAGTAATTTGCTGTGTAAAATCTGCTTTTTGGGAAAATAAAACCACCTTTATGAACTTTAAACCTGTGTGCTTTGACTGCTTGGTCCAGGACAGCAGTCTTGAGAAGCAAACAGTTCTGGGTAGCACCTCAGCCCCTCAGGAGAACCCTTTTTTTCTAAGAGTGTATGATAAGGCATGTGACTTTTACAGTTTAGGTTAGAGTAAATCTCTAGGAATTAATTATAATGCAATGTCTTCACATGTGACAAAAATCTGGGAGCGTGTCTGGGATTTAATGAGGATACATTGTCGCTGTAATGACTGAAACTGTCCCAGTTCATCTCAGAGAGGAAGAGTTGTTCTCTATATTTATCTCCTCGGCCCCCTCTGTTCTCATCATCATCGTCAACACTTTCTGTTTCTGCAGAGATTTAAGATCGAGCTGGGACAGAGCAAAAAAAGACAGCGGAATAGGGATGGAAAACAAAGAAGAGATATGAAAGAAAAGTGACAAATTGAAGAGGAAAAACAGAATAAGCACAGAAGGCAAGAAGAGGGGAGAAAAAAAGTTGAGAAGTAAAAACAAAGCTACACAGCACAAGATTAAGTGTCCAGGAAAAAATGCAGGGCAGCAGAAGAGATAAGGGGATGATGCTACCTTTCTGTCTGTGTACTATCTGTGTGTTTGGGCTGAGGGAGAGATAATGAAAGAATAGGGAAAGAGAGTCAGGGTTGAAATTAGGACTGACATCTTGAAAGTTTGCCCCAAAACCAGACGGAGAAGTATCCTGTCCCTGAAACCTGCTATGTCAAGAGTCTGGAGAGGAGAGGAGAGGAGAGGAGAGGAGAGGAGACAAAATCTATAAGAAGAGTGAAATTATAAGGGAAGGAGCGGAGTTCAGAGGAGATAAGAACACAAGACAAGGGCCTCTGTGAGAAAGATAGCGACAGGTGCACCATTCATAACAGGATAAATGAACCAGAAAGTAATAGAGGGGGTGGGCGCAGATCATCAGCCAGTCAGGGTATTGGGCAGTGATATGAGGGGTAGAGTGTGATAAGGATGCATGGCAGCAGAGAGTTGGTCATGATAGATAGGGGGGAAAAAAGAGACAAAGAGGCAAAGCTGCCAGAATCCACAGCTCATTGTCATTGCAAATAATCTGTTTGGGGTCACCTTATTCACCACGGCCATGGCTTTGTCCCTGAGTAACCTCTGGCTATTGCACCCTGGAACTCATAATTCTTCTCTCCTCTGCTCCAGACATTGCACAGCCTTTGGCCAAAAAAGATAGATGGAATCTTCTAAACACACATTTGTACACTGAAACCACAGGCTGTATATAAAGATGGATGACGTGTCTCTACTTACCTCCACTGTACAGATGTGAAGCTAAAATATACTGAGTAATGGTCTGGTGATGTCATTTGGAGCCAGAGTCTGCGCAGTAGCGATCTCCGCGGCATCAAGTTTCCCTCTCATACGCCTGTTCGATCAATTGTGGGCAGCACCACAGAATGCCAGCCCACTGATTGGCTCACACAGTTGTCAATCATGTTGTAAAATCCCTGATTTACAGCATTAAACAACTAATTAAAACCAAACCCATAAAAAGGAAACCCTTGAACAAACAGCAGCGTGATAAAATTACCTTAAATGACAAAAATCATCTTTGAGAAAAATGTGTTGATTTAGTTTGGCCTTTCCTCTAACATGGAGAGGGCGGGCTTTATGACCTATACTGCAGCCAGCCACCAGGGTTAGCTGTGGCTCAGAGGTAGAGCAAGGGGTCCACCAATCTGAAGATCAGGAGGTCAAGCCCCGGATCCTCCAGCCCACATGTCGAAGCATCCTTAGCAGGATATTGAACCACAATTTGCTCCCGTTGGCGGTTTCATCAGAGTGTGACTGTGTTAAAAAAAATAAATAAATGAGTAGAAGGTGGTATCTTGTAAGGTAGCCTCAGCCACCGGTGTATGAATATGTGTGTGAATAGGTGAATGTGAACACCCACAACATGGAGAGGAGGATTTGAAAAAAGTCACCATGTCATTTCAACATTCAACTTTAAGATGTAACCTCTATCAGATCTGCAGTCGTTTGAGTCAGATCTAAGTCACGAAAAGCTTAGATTAAAGAAGCAACAGATAGCATCTTTTCCTAAATATATCATTATGAAAATAATATGGGTAGCACAGGGTAGTGGCCACAGTAAAATCAGACTATGAGCGTTTACATAGGTTACTTAGTGGCTTTGCGATCTTTGCAATAAGCTTCTGCCACCGGTGCCGAATTGGTTGGTCAGCCCATCAGGGACTGGAGCAGGTCCTTATGAGGAGTTGGGCATGAGATAGTTGAGTCATGAGCACAATGGCAGACGGACCAAGTTTGGAGACAAGTGAAAAACGGCCTAGCAAAAGAAAACGAGCTCCTCTGTCTGAGGAGGCAAAGAAGAGCAAAAAGGAGAGTGATCAAAGAAGAGGAAAAACAAGAGTAAACCTCAGTCAGGCGTTCAAGAGATGGAGGGAGCTCCGTGACCAAAGAGGCTTCAAAACCAATGTCCAGCTAGCTTTCTTTCTAATGGATCAGTAAGTAACACGACTAAATGTTAGCTAGATGAGAGAGGACTGTACTGTACTGGCTGCTAGTTAATTCTTAGCTGGCCAGCATCGCAAATCGCCGCAGCCAGGGACCGGGTAGCGAGTGTTGGTCGGCTGACATCCTCGTTGCCATTCTACGGCAGCCCTCGGACTGTGATACCCCCCTCCATTCCTTCTGCTCTCTTCTCACGGAGGCAGCTATTGACGGAAAACGCCTAGCTAAGTTACGCCCAGCTAAGTGAACACTGAACTTTGTTTTCCATTCAATTTGAGCTCCAACCGGCCGCGTCGTTTCCATACGGTAGTTTATTCTAGAATGGGGACTGTTGACATGTTCATAATAATAATAATAATAATACATTTTATTTAAGGGCGCCTTTCATGGCACTCAAGGTCACCTTACAAAAGTACAGAAGTGCATAAAAACAGGGATAAAAACAAACAATAAAATACAATGGACAGTGCAAGGATCAGACGGAGTATGAGAGTTTGAACAGATGGGTTTTCAGTCTGGTTTTAAAGAGGGGTAAGGAGTCCGTGTTGCGGAGGTCAGGGGGGAGGGAGTTCCAAAACTGGGGAGCCGAGCGGCTGAATGCTCGGCCCCCCATGGTGACGAGGCGAGCAGAGGGGACAGAGAGATGGATGGAGGAAGAGGATCGGAGGGTACGGGTAGGTACAGAGATATTAATGAGATCAGAGAGGTATGGAGGGGCAAGACTGTGGATGGCTCTGTATGTATGGAGTAGGATTTTGTATTGAATGCGGTATGTGATGGGGAGCCAGTGGAGCTGCTGCAGGATGGGTGTGATGTGGTGAGTGGATGGTGTTCTTGAAATGATGCGAGCTGCTGAATTCTGTACCAGTTGAAGTTTATGGAGGGTTTTCTGGGGGAGGCCAAACAGAAGGGAATTACAATAGTCAAGTCTGGAGGTGACTAAACTGTGAACCAGAATGGCGGTGGTGTGAGGGGTGAGAGAGCGGCGGAGGCGGTTGATGTTTAGAAGGTGGAAGTAGGCAGACCGGGTTATGTTGTTAATGTGTGCTGTGAAGGAGAGTGTGCTGTCGAGGATGACACCCAGACTCTTTACCTGAGGGGAAGGGGAGATGGAGGAGTGGTCGAATGGAATGGTGAAGTTATTGGATTTATTGAGAGTGGATTTAGAGCCAATTATTAACATTTCTGTTTTGTCACTGTTTAATTTGAGGAAATTGAATGTGAACCAGGACTTTATTTCAAGGAGACAGTTGGTGAGGGAGGAAGGTGGGAGGATGGAGTCCGGTTTGGAGGAGATGTAGAGCTGGGTGTCATCCGTAGCAGTGGAACTGTATTTTGTGCTTACGGAGGTTGTGACCATGTGGGTGGTTGTAATTGATGACGAGCTGGGGCCCCCGGACTGAGCCGTGGGGAACACCTGTGGTGACGGGGCGGGGGGGGGAAGTGAATGATTTGAGCTGAATGAACTGAGTGCGGCCAGAGAGGTATGATTTAAACCAGGTGAGGGGGGTGTGGGTGATGCCAATAGTGCAAAGTCTGTCCAGGAGGATGGTGTGGGAGATGGTGTCAAAGGCCGCACTCAGATCAAGCAGGATGAGTATGGATAAAAGACCAGAATCAGCAGCAAGGAGGAGATCATTGGTTATTTTTAGGAGGGCTGTTTCAGTGGAGTGAAGGGGACGGAAACCAGATTGAAATTGTTCGTATAGATCGTTGTGGAGCAGATGAGAGTGAAGTTGATTGGCAACAGTTTTTTCAAGGATTTTGGAAAGAAAAGGAAGATTAGAAATAGGACGGAGGTTATTGAGGTTGTTGGGGTCAGCACCAGGTTTTTTGAGTGTGGGAGTGACAGCAGCTGTTTTAAGGGGTGAGGGGACAATACCAGTGGTGAGGGAAGAGTGGGTTATGTGTGTGATGAGAGGGGCCAGAGAAGGAGCAGCAGCTATATTGGTATAATTCCACTGTGTCTACTGTTGTTTGTACTGATACTGTACATATTCGTATCATTTACTGTGACTTGTTTGTACTGGTACTGTGCATTCTGGTATAATTATTTGCATTACTATTTGTTTTTTCTAAAAACAGATAAATCTGATAATTGTTGCTCAGTCTCTTTACTCATTTATTTAGTAGTGTCCACACACCTTCTCATTCTACATATACATAGATGTATACTGGTGGCTTTACAACCTACATTTTATTTCATTTAGAGAGTCTAATAGTCATATTATTGATTATCTCTGATCCCCACGGTCAGTTTAGTCGTTGCGTCAGTGCAACGCAACACCACTGATGCTAGGTGGCGCCAAGCTAAATAAAAACAAATCCTATCTGTTGCCTCTGTAAGTCTTAAATTCCAAGTTACATCTTAAGACTTCAGAAATAAGTTGCATACGGACTGTCAGACTGTCTCTAAATGCTTTCTATGAAAGGTCCAAGGACACGGCAACTGGCTTGGCAACCTTTAAATGGCCATTATTGGCCAAAAGAAAGACCAAAACAATCTTTCTGGAGCCACAAACATATTTGAAGAAAGGTAACAGCTTATTAAGTCTAAACTAGCCTATCAACATTACGAATAGTTCTAAATGAGCATTCATTACTATGATTTACTATGAGGTGGCTACTCTGCAGTGGGCTATAATGATTTAGTACTTTAACTTTGCAGTGTTGGTGGTGAAAGCAAATGAATCTGTCCACACACTATTAAATCTATTATTTTCCTTCAAGACGTTTCCTTTTTTGGTTTTGGAATCCATAGCTAGCCTTGCTGGAGAGACTCCAGTAGTTCAGTAAAATGAAAAGGCACCATGTCGTAGATGTATGAGGCACATTTTAGTTGATGAAATGTTAAAACTGTTTTTTAATTCAATGTGCAGGCTATACATTTTTACAACTGCAGAATACAATCAGTTTAGGCACAGAACAATGACAAATGAAAATCTGAATGTTAAAAAATAACTGCTATTCATTTCCAGATAATTTTATGTCAAAGCCACAGGGAGCCAATGGAGAGGGTCTTAAGAGCTGCATGTTGCCTACCCCAGTTTAGTGGGATATATTGGCAGAAATGGAGCAAAGATTTATAACTATATTTTCATTAGTGTATAATCGCCTGAAAACAAGAATTCCTAAGTTTTTGTTACCTTAAAACGAGCTGTTTATATCTACGCATGGAGCAGGCCCTCTTCCATGTAGTCTGCTTTGGTATTTTCACAATAGCTCAGAATGGATAAACCTAATAGGGCCTTTTGTGTTTCACTTCTGTTATACTCTTTGATCACAGTAGAAGTTTCACTTGGTTAGAATCTGCAGCCTCACTGTTACATGCCACTAAATCCTATACATTAGACCTTTCAAAGGACAGTGATTTCCTTTTAGAGCTGGGTTAATGGTATTCAGACTGCACAAAGGTAAACATGCACAGGGGTAATTTAGAGATGATTGCATGGCTGCTTTTTATACAATCCCCCTATCAGTTTGCTTGACACTCACATTACCAGTTGTATAGATTTGGGAGGTGTGTGCATTAATTCCTCTGTGAGCCTCTGTGACCTATGGTTACCTTTAAAAGCCATCTTTGCATAGTCAGCAGGCCCCCAGGAAGTGTGCTCGGCTTTGAGGACAGTTGTGCCTAAAACCGTTTTTCCCAAAGACTTACATTGTGAAACAGGCATCTGTAAATCAGAGGATACATTGAGCATAGCGTTAGTTCAGGCAGGACATGATGTCAAGCTCAGCTCACATCCCAGCTGCATCAGCTGATCTCAAACAGCCAATCAACTGATGGAGCAGCTGATTGATGGAAGGGAGTCAGCTGATAGATGATGATTCCTTTCTATACAACCAATTGGCAAATCTCATTCAGGGCCCCCTATTTAAACTGCTCTGGCCTGCCTGCTGTTGCTGCTTCCTCTGCAAGCTGTTTTACAACCTGCCTCCACCCCAGCTCCTCCTTTTCACGTTGTGTCTGACTTATCAGTGTCATTTCTGTTTGTCACTGTATGACTGGGGGGTCTTTGCTGCTGCTCTCCCTGCCTTAGGCTTTCCATGTAGGCGCATGGAAGGGCAGAACGGTTTGCTCTCTCCGCTTCAGGCTTTCCTCATTTGCACATGGAAGGGCAGAGAGGTGTGCTCTCTCTGCCCTCTCTGCTTTCCATGTAGGCACATGGAAGAGGCTCTCTGCTCAGGCCAGAGGAAAGGCAGAGAGGCCCCAGAACAGAGCCATAGCACCAAATATAATGCTGCAAATGGAAATAAAGTTTCTCTACTGAAATATTTTTATGCGTCACAACCCCTGCAAAATGACTCATTTCACTATCAGGATTTCATCTATTCAGTTTGAAAACATTTGGAAAGTCTGACAGTGTCACACGATTAAGTGACTTATCCCCATTTAATTTAGCGGAGCGCGACACTGGAAGATGTCAGCTCAGATGGTGAAGTGTCTAGTGCCCTTGCTCTATGCGCCCAGTGATGCGGAGGCCGTGCTGATCATCTGGGTCATTTCATGCAAAGCAGTTGAACGTTTTTGGCTTCATGTGCCTCTGATCAACTGTTATAGCAAAAAACAAGGTCCTGCCTCCAGTGCTTTGTCAAGGTGTCTTCATACATCCATGGTAGTCAGTCACCGCTTTTTGCAGTCCAAAAAAAAAAAAAAAAATACTTTTAATTCATTCCTTTTATAAAATTATTAGTATCACCATTAAAAGTGAAGAAAAATGTTCCATCAAGAAAGATTCCTTCTTCTTTCTGCCTCTGAAGGGGCATGCGGTGTCCAAGTTTGATTGAGCTGGCAGGCTTAGGTCCAGCAGGTGAATGAGAAACAAACTGTGGCTTACAAACCATCGGCAGGCAGCACTTTGCTAACAGTAGAATTGAAGAGTAAAGTCGCCATGACCAGCACCTGAGCAGGGTAACAGAAACTACATTGACAGGTACATTTTAAGAAGTTCAATGTGCTGCAGCTGACCAGCTAATTAGCTAGCTAACATGAAAACTGACGTTAGCAGATCATTGTCCTCTGAGGATGTTTGTTTTTGTTCAACAAGCAAAAGTGGGGGAAGGAAATATTAGCAGGAAAATGAATCCCCGTCGCTCATGTTGTGTTGTCTGACTCTGACTGTCTGCCTCAGACAAATACAATGCAGTCATTAAATGTTGCAATCATTAATGTATACAGTATAGTCATGGACATAATATACTCAAACAGAATCTGTCTCTTTTAAGATATTAAGTATGCTGTCTTTCTCTCTCATGCCCAAACACAATTCCTGCCAACAGCAGAAAAATCCACCAGAGACCAGAATCGGTGATGTCCTGCCAAGCACTGTCATCTCCATTTTAATACTGCTTAATTAGCTGGGTTTGACAGGCTCTGTTAATATGTAGCTGCTAAATGACTTGCATCTAAGGATTATCCGCTGACCCTTTAATCAATCAAGATGGCATAATGGTAGCCAACTCTGACGCTTATGTTTTATTATCAAGAAAATGAGCTGAAGCAATAATAATTTATGTGTTAGATTTCACCACATGGGGTGCAGCGTTCTGTGTGTGACATTCATGCAGATGCAGGCTTTTAGAATTGTAATGGCATTTCATTACTGTCAATCACATTAATCTTACAACACAAGACCTGCACTGGGACTAGCACTTCTTTGTCATTATAAGTGTATTTCAAAAAAAGGAACGAAATTGAATAATATTCAGTGTGTAATGTTTGAATTCATAATTCACAGTCACTAATAACATCAGTGGTGGCTGCTTTTCATTGAAGTTTACAATACAATAACATGCACTAATATCTAGTGTCAAACCATTGTGGGATTACGGAAGGAAACTTGAGATACTTAATCAAAGGCTTCCTAAATGTTGTATGCACAGTTTAGATTTGCAATGAGATAAATCATTTCAAAATTTTGCAGGAAAAAGTTGCAGTGGTGTAAACTGGATGGTCTCAGCTTGACTCAAGCCAGTTTTTGGTGTCACCTGTGACTCAGCCAGTCAAGTTACCAGCAACTGGCTTTAGAACTTAAGGTATGTCACCTGTTTCAACAGCCAGTTCACCTTTCACTAAGCCCCACCCCTTTGTGATGGTCCATTAAGCTGACAAACTGCACTCACTGAAGACATACTATGATATTTTTGGAAAACTGAAACAGTGATTCCAGAGAGAAGCAGACAGAGGGGTCTAAAGTCTGTGTTTGAAGGATATATCCAGGATGTCAAACTGACTCAGCAGCAACAACAGGTTAAAAAGACAAAGATAGTTAGAAGCTAAAGCCGAACTGTAGGCTATACATCACAGTGTAAAAGCGAACCACCACATCACTGCTGATCGCCACACAAGACAATGAATATAAAGGGAAACTTTGCTGATACTGAACCAGCTGTGTGGCATCACAGTGTGTGCAGATGAGCGGTGTTTGGCCTCGCCCCCGTGCCGCTGCCAGCAACTGGACCTCCGCCTTCAGACAGACAGGCTGGGATCTCCAGGGGAAGTCAAACAACGTTCATCTGCGCACACTGTGATGACACACAGCTGGTTCAATATCAGCAAAGTTTCCCTGCTTCCCTTCACTGGTTCCTGTACAGCAGGGTCGGTCTTTTTGTCACTGTTATAATCATTAAAAAGCAAAAGCAGCATGTGTATACATTCAGTAGGCTATATCTTCAGTAGCTAGCTAGCTAACCCTACACTTTTCAGGGTTTGATTTTGGTTTTGGAACAGGGAAGAAACGTATATCTTTTTCCAACCTCTCCAGGTAACATTATCATTAATACATGACGTGCCCCAGGCACAACATTTAGCTCCAAATCCACAAAACCAGCCTGAAAATGATGGAAATTTCGAGTCAATGGAGGACAGCTGGGTTGTTGTTGGACCCTAGTCTGAGCTGCTCCAATACTACCTTACAATTGGCCAGTCTGCGACCTGGGGCGGGACTAAGCAAAGGGTCAATTGGCGCTGCTATTGAAATTATTGTGGCATATTTATTATGATTACAGTTCATCTGAAGCTCAGGCTGTTTCAGTCAGTTTCATCAGTACTACAACTCAAGAAATGCAACTATAGCTGAAATCCTCTTAAGAAGCTACAAATATATTCAGCTACAAAATAAGCCTGAAGAGCTGGAAATCAGAATGGATGTAACAAAGAGATGTTGCTATGGAGACAATACACTGTGTCGTCTTGTCACAGTGGCGAAAACTGGCACGTCTCAGAATGTTGCAGACCAGACCATTTCAAGTAATTGCAAGTTTCAACTGGTGTTGTTGAATCTGTGGTCTTACCTGGGCTTTAGATGTAGTGTCATGTCTCTAGTTTATATCTCTATAAATTCAAGTTTCCTGTGTGTGTATATACCTTCTTTGCTATCTGCCAGGCAGCTTATAAAACAACCCACTGAACATGTATTTGTAGAGAGTGGGGTTTTTTTTTTGGTCTGCAGGAGCTGACAGATTGCTTTGTATCCATTTGGCTACATTAATCTATCATAGTTTTCATCATATTTGTCCCAACCTACTACAAGGGAAGAGATTTAGATGGCTGTAAACAAGCGTCAGCAGCATCAGTGCGGGGCAGTGTTTAGCACTTGTTTGGTATTAATGTTGACATGCTGCCATTTACAAGTTATGTCTCAGAGTAAGTGGTTTGAAAGAAAAAAAGCAGCACGCCGCTCTCAGGCAATGACCCATCGTTAAATGAAGAAGGCTGCCAAACTTATATAGCAAAAGAAAATCTGCGGTTTATATAAGTATATATAACGTCAGGGACACACAGGGCGACGATGATCGGCCATTTAACTTTTGGAACAGACCTGTCAGAGACAAGAGATGGTGAAAAGGTAACACAGGGAAGTGATTGAATGAGTGTTTATCTCCCTGCACATACTAATCTAGTGTACAGTACTGCAAATGCATCTGTCATTTAGGACTCAACCTCTCCTCAGCTCCACATAACAGGCTGATTGGGGTCACTGGATGAGGGAGATTTATGGCCGAGCCCGTCTGAGCAAGTGATAAAACTTGACCATCCGTGTATATCGTTGACTAATAGCCAAAGTGACCTTGGTGGAATTCTAATGGGGGAATGAGAGGAGACAGGAAGAGATGAACACCCAGAACAGGGAGAATTCAATAAAACAGAACTTAAATCATTGCGTTTTTTAGTGGAGACGAAACCACATCTGATTGTCTTTGTCTGCTTGATGAATCCAGTAGAACAACTCCCCTTGCGCAGCATTTAGTTATCTATCAGACAGCAAACACTGGCCCAGTTCTTTCGGGCTTTATTAGATTCATACAGACTTGTGACATAGGGAGGAAGTTCGGGACAAAAAGAAAAAGTGTAAAGAATACACACAAGGAATCGGAGAAAATGAAAAGAATCGACAATCAGAGACAGCCTCTACAGCACACTGAACTTCTGTGAGATGCAAAGAAGAGAGTTTTCTTGGGTGCTTGTGTGTGTGTTTGTCCATGAGTTTGTATGTGCTGGCCCATGGGTCTCTAATACTGTTCATTAGCTGGCTGAGTTGTGTCAAGATGTTAAAGCAGGCTGCCAAAGCCTTGAGCCCTTGGTGCAACGCTGCCTGCGCAGAGATGACATTCCTCCCAGAGGACAGGGCCTCGCTGTCTGTAACAGAGCATGGCAGACACAGAGCCCAGTCAATTAAACAGCAACACTGTTCACATCACAGCTGCACCACAGGAAATACAAGGACACAAGGTGCCACATGCACCCTGTACAACAGGCCACACGGATCTCAGGAAAGGCTACACCTGGAGGCAAAAACACAGCTGCAAGACAAGGCTCACACAAGGATCCTCATAATTACACCAGTACAAACAGACTATGGGTTATTATACCTCCTCTGGCGCGGATGATTAGTTTGACAACCCCAACAGTCATCCTTTTCCACCTAATCTTCTCAGTACACATCCACGTAGTGACCTTCAAAAGGTTGAAAGCGGCGCTGGAGCTAGAGGGGGGGGGACAACACTTCACTAAGCTCAGTGAAATCAGGCTGCTCTTTATCCTCTCCATCCATTTCTTTCAGCTGCACTGATCCTGCTGATGTCCCTGTTCAGTTCCTCCCCAGGAATATCAGATTCTGCTTAAGTATTTGGCATAGTTGACCAACCAGCATTTATCTTCTCTGTCTTCACTGGCATGAAAGGGACATTTTGTTGTTTCAGTGTGGGACGAGGGAAGCATCTTGAGACTGTTGTAAGCTGCACTACAAAGTCAAATGGAAATTGACTTCAGCAGTGCATACATACATTTCATTATACAATAAAGCAGGTTTACACTTCTGCACCGAATCAACGCCGCACCTGCAGCATAGGCTCGGCATCCTTTGCCGTACTCCATGCCATAGCCTGACGTGCACCTCCCCAAAAATGTAACTACATGTCGCAGCGTTGTAGACCTCCTGTCTGTTTTTGTAAGCTGAAACCATTTCCCTCAGTGGAAACAAAGCTTTTATTTACTTTAATTTCACAGACAAGAAACGATAAATTGTGAAGACAATAAAGCCTCCACAAAAATAGCATTTTAAGTATTGTGTGTGATTTATCCTGGCTTCATATGAGCAGAGGAAATCTCCGCTAGTTGCTAGGCTAATTTATACAATATGAAATGCCACAGGCTTGTGCTAATAACGTTAGCGTATTATATTCATTTGGAAAGCATGTTTAGTATACGACAGTTGTTTTATCGGTGAACCTTGTGAGTTGTAAAATGTTGCTGTTGTCCCTGGCTTCATATGAGTAGGGGATAAGTATGCTAGTCACTAGGCTAATTTATACAATGTAAAATGCCATAGGCCTGTGCTAAAAACATTAGCGCGTTGTATTTGTGGGGAAATTGCTTCCAAATACAGACAAGTGCTTTGTCTGTGAATGCTGCGAGTTACAATGAAGCCAATTTGTGTACTTGTGTTTAAACTTGTTCCTATTTAGCCAAGTGAAATGTGTGTTTTGGTTGTGATTAGTGTTGTGTCGTTCACGAACGAATCGTTCAAAAGAACAAATCTGTCCCGGATAGCACACATACATCTGGCCGGGTGTATATAGCTTAGCACAGCTCCCCACCAGCTAATCTTTTGTTAGCTGTTAGCTACTTTAGCAGTTTAGCTCATGTTAGCTAACAGGCTATAACTGTGGTGTTTTCATTTTATTTTCCCTAGTTGACGTTATCTGCTCATCTGGTTATTGTGAACACTAGTTTTGGGTTAAAGTGGAAGTGCCCAGAGCTGCCACCCGTGGTCAGTTGAGGTCTCCTCCTCTGCAAAGCAAACTGACCCGGTGGCTACAGGTAATAGCGCAGTTTTGAAGCCACTGTTTTTCCGAGATGAAGGACTGATTGTTGAGCTGCTGTTAACAGTTAACGGAGTTAACGCCGGATCCCGTTATTTAACAGTTTCCACACTGAATGAAGCAGAGTGACGGACCCAAAGCCTTCAATCTGGCTAAAAGACAGCTGAAATGCTAACAAAAAAAAATACAGTGGTGAAGTTGGGATTTGTTTCTTGAAGTTATGTGCTCATCATCTTTTCTGTGTCTTGCAGGCTGCCAGGAGAAGCGGACTGGCTGTCAGATATTGTTTGTGGAAATTTGAAAATAAAGTTTCTCAAATTGACTTTTGTCTCTTCATTGTGCACACTTACACACGAAATAGGGTAACAGACAGCTATTTTTGAATGTTAGCATTAATTTCTCACATTAAATGGTGAAATAGTTGTAGTTTGAAAGGTTCAACCTAAATGAATAAAGGTCGTAATTAACAAAGCATATTAATATTAATGAAGGATCGCCTACTGAGCGCAGCTTTTTATTGATCATTTGAACGTCGCATGGTGGTCATTTTCAATTAAAGGCCGACGTCTCAGCGACGTCTTGGCAATGAGCAAACGCTCTCCCTGCTATGTCTTAACGATCTAAACTTGATACATCGGGTCAATGTCAGCTAGATGTATGTGTGCTATCTGGGGTTGAGTGAACGTACTGAACTGAATCACTTCCGGAAATGATTCGTTCATTTCTCAGTTCAGTTGAGCTCAGCAGCGAGTTTGCAGGCCGAGAGTGGAACTGAGAACGATGAATCACTTGGGAGTCGTGAGGCAGTCAGGATGCAGGAAGGGACTGCCTACTGCGTGACGAATCACTCGGTGAACGAATCACTCGGTGAACGACGTAATCCCGATCCCTGAGTGATTCAAATCATTTCTTCTCAGCGATACATTTTCATAGGGACCGTTTTCTCCAAGCTAATGGCTAATGTAGCCAGGAGTCAAGCCACATGAACATAATCACACACCTCCCCATTGTTTTAACGGACTTAGTTTCCAGATAAATAAACTTAAAACGTTAGGCTGGCCAGTAATGAGACTCACCAACCCGTGTATCAGTTCAGTGAGTTGGACTATGCAGTACACAGTCAGGGCCCCTCCCTCCAAGCGCTGAAGGATTCGGTGAACAAATCTTTGGAACAAATCTTTTTAATGAACTTATTCTAGTGATTCAGTAACATGTAAAGAACTGCTTTGCCCATCACTAGTTGTGATTTGAATCAAATAAACTTTACAGCCCTTCCCAGAAACTCTGCTGCCAACTAGTGTTCTGAAGGTGTAACTGCAGAGTGACACAGACACACCACCACACAAATATAAATGTTCACAACGGCACAGGCTGTGGGCGTAGCCTCTGCATAGAGCTGACGCACGAGTATCAACCCCGCTTAAGATGTCCAGATCTAATTCTTAACCTTACCCTGATCCATCTATTTACCACTGCTCTGACATTTCAGTCACTCAGCAGCTAATGAAATTGGTTATCAGGGAATCTTCTTTTTCTTTTAAAGACAACAAAAATTAGTCAGACCAACAAAAGTGTCTCCCTCTGAAGTCGATAAAAGTCAAAGATGTGTGACGACCCCCTCTTCTCGAACACTAGGTGTTCCTGTCTCTTTCGCAGATGTGTTTTCGCAGGTGCTGAATGGATGATTGTCAGCTGCATTAGCCACAACTGGGCTTGGTGTGCTCTGCCTTGTAAATATCTCCTCATTCTGCAGCCTCTCTCTCTGACAGAGATCTCCACTGCAGGAATGACAGCATATGGTTTCTTTCTTTAGTGTTTTTTTGCCCCTAAACACTGCCACACACCCATACATGTGCTTCATTACAGATGTATTCATTTCTACATGTCAACTTATGTGGTTTGTAATATGTAACTTTTTTTAGCAGCCAGGTTGTGTTGTTTTCCTACTTTATTGCAGCCTGTGACAGATGTCATGGGATTTCTTCCTCCAGAAGTGCTGCGAATGTATACAGAGACCTGGAGTCATTATTAGCTCAATGCCTTCTCTCATTAAGCATTTTTTTTTATCAATCTATGTGAAAATTGAAGTTTTCCCATAGACCTAGAGTTGTCTTGCTTTGGTCTGAATCAGGGACTAATGTTGTTACAAAGTTGCATAATTGCCTAGAGTTGGTTCGTGTTCTCACGGCAGCATTTACAAGCGGACCAGATCAAATGCCTTGTGTGAGAAAGCTGCTCTTGATTGGTCAGAATTTCCATGTGGGAAAAATCCCGGAAGTAAACAAAACGTTGAAGAAGAGTACACTTGCAAGATAAATGTGACACTTTCTAATGTCACAATGGAGGGACAACTATGCAGGCTGATTTTAGCGCTGCTCATCGTGGACTATATTGCTGTCATTGTTCATTTTAGTCAAACCATACAGTTTGAAAACGAGGCGCAGCTCCAACTAGAAAACAGTGTTTTGATGCATTGGATGTGCTGAATGTGCATATTAAGGCAGTACAGGAGGAGGTGCACATTAATAATCCTCCAGGACTGTAACATGCTCATGTTTAACCCAAACAATGTGTCATGTGACTGCAGTTGGTTTGGATCCAGGTCGGAACACGTTCTCACCACAAACGAACCGCACCAGAGTTAGTTTGTAACCGGACTGAGACCACCTCTTCAAGAAGGTTTTGGTCCGATTGTTTTGGTGTGCACCTGAGTGTGACTGCTGTGTTCACACCTGCCCAAACAAACCACACTTAGGGGGGCAAACGAACTTGAGTTCAATTGAAGCGAACCAAACAGGGCAGGTGTGAAAGCACCCCAAACCTTGTCCATCTGAATACTTGCTAGGAAGATCATCTACCACGTGTGAGTATTTTTCAAAATTCTTCAAGTAACACATTTTTTGAGCCACTGAGAATATGATACACAGAATATGATGGTTCTGTATCAGGCTACTCATGAGCCTTAAAGGATTTATGAACTGAGGTATCACTCTTATATACAGATATTTTTTAACATACAACACAATAATGCTGAAAACCTTATTTCCACTGAGGTCTTTCTTTAAGAGGTAGGTATATGCTGAAATTGAAAAGACAGGTCTCCTAGCAATGTCCCATTACAACACACAATGCAACCACCATATTACATCAGCTCAATCAAATCAACTGCATTCAATGCACTGTGTCTGCATACAAAGAGCAAAAACAAAGGAAAACAAACACCCAGGCACACAAACAACCTGTTCCCTTTTAAATGTCTCCTCTCATCCATTTTCTCACATGGAACCCAAACGTATTTGCATTTCATTTGCATGTGAATTACATCCCTGTCTCTTTGGTGAATGACTGGAGATGGAGAAGGTATAAAATAAAACATGTTTAACCAATTCAGGTTGTTTCATAAGGCACAGTTTTTCTTTGAGGTTTTATTTCCAACATGACAAGAGCCTCTGCACTGAAAAATGCATATTGTACAGTACCTGGACTCATATCCCTATTTTCTCAAGACACCTGTTTCAGCACCATAGCAACTGTGGTCCAGTCCATCTCATCTGCTGGTATGATACTTGGTGCATTATGAGCAAAAATAACTCAACACTCGTGGAGGTGGACATGTCTCATATTTACACTAAGGTATACTTATAATAATGACAGCACAGAGATGCTATATCCAAAAAGACGATGACAGCGATTGACGCAGTGAATTGTCATGTAATAATGGCCAACCTCTGACCTGAAAAAGATAGTAATTTAAGGTTATTCAGAACAAATGAAAGTTGCAACCCTGCGATGGCTCATTTCCCTCAGGCTTTTTATATCTTGGCTTCCACAATGTCCTGTGGGAGGAATCATTTTTCACCAATCACACACTGTGTGTTGTGCCGAGAACTAATCCCAGTCCAATTTATTCCATTTAGGTCAGAGAAGCAAGTAAAGAGAGCACTCTTAAATCTTCTGTCTGCATTTAGAAACGAATAAACTAATTAAAGGGCTGCAGAGGCTGTGGCCAGGAATTAGTGCACCAAACAGCCTCCCATAACCTCGTTTCTTGCAGGCCTGTCGATTCCTTGTGTCATTTATGGGTTTTGTTCCATTTTATTACTGCAAAAAAAAGCCAACACAAGAGAAAGAGTGATTGAGAGAGTAAAAAGAAAGTCATAAAACCCTAATGTAAAACAGGCGTGTGCATTTTTCTGATTTTTTTTTTCTCAGCTTTCTGGCGGAATTTTATAAGCTTGTGATACAATCGTAAAAAACTAATTCTTAATGCGGCGGACAGTAAAGCATCCAGACACAGAAAACAGAAAGCAGGAAAGAGAAAGTCGTGATTTATCACACATAGTGCCGGGTTACGATGCCTTTCCTTCTTCCCTCTCATGCAGGCTATCTTTGGGTAGATTGCAGATTTTATTTTGCATGATGGTTTTGAATTCCCCCACTTGGCTAGAGATGTCTGCAGAGTTGTAAGCGTGGTAAGAGGAAAAGAAACCACAGGGTCTGGTATAGCTGTTGTAAGAGGTTCTGCTTTTTAACTTTAATCTGCAAGTGTCTGCACTGCAACAGCCTTCCCAGCCCATTTCTACTCTTAGAGTAGAATTGGGGCTTTGCCCTTGACTGTGCAATTCTTTATGGAGGTGTATGTATGTGTGCATGGGTGTGGGAAAACGAGTGCTGCTATTCCCGTTGGAAAAATGGAGAAGACTGGGCAGGTAATAGAGATAAAAGAGGTAATACAGAGACTGAAAGCAAAAGACTGATAAAAATTTTAAAGTGAGAGGAAGGGATGATACAGTAAAAGTAGGTCACAAAGGAAGGGAGGGAATAAATGTTAAATGACGAGAGGACAGCTGCTTCTTAGGTCACTGACAGACACAGAGCTTTAGTGAAAAAAAGAAAATACACACAAAGGAAAAGACAAATTAGCTCCTGCTCTCTGCAACCCTGAACAATCTCCAAAGGCAGTCAGAGACAGCAGATATTAAACAAAGAGAAATAAAGATCCCCAGTGGATATTAGTTCAACCTTAAAGTGTTTCCTAACCGCCTGCTGGGAATACAGCTAAGATATCCTTCATGAAATCTTCTGACAGATTTTGCAACGGAGCAACAATTGTCTCTAACTGACCCAAACTAACTGCCCCTGTAGAACGAGATGCAAGCGTTCTCTGATCTGAAGCCTCTATGGTTTAGTTTTTAGTTTTTGGCACAAAAATGGCTTGGTTAGGAAGAGGTCATGACTGGAGTTGAAATAATTACTTGGTGAGGGAATAATCCCTTATTAAAAGGAACCAAAGTTGACAGGAAACAAAGAGTTGTCTCCCGATTTTGTTGAGCTACCTAACCACCATGACCACCTCGCTGTGTGGACTCCGTGGCTCTAGAACATCACACTTTTCCTCCTTCGCTCCTCATGGACAAAACTCATTGATTCATATGAGAGGACTTTGTCACTTGGACATTAACATGTTTTCTTGGGAGGACAGTCTCCCCGTGTTCTGACCTCCCGACTGCTGACTGTATCGATCTTGTCACAGCACAGCTCAAGGCAGGACAAAAGAAGGGAGACCAGATGAATTTACAAAAAATAAAGGATGATTGAGAACTGACAAAATGTGTAATTAGTGATCAGCATGCATGAATGGAAGTGTGAAAATGTCTGCAGCAAAACAAAATGAAACAGCCGCCTGCGAGGGAAGAGAGAGGGAAGCTGTGGGAAGGAGGTGAGCTTTTATCATCGACTGTATAAATTAATGGACGTAGCTACCGTGACATCACCCACTGGTTTGTGGACTCACGTTTTGAAGCCTTGAGTTCGTCATTTTTGTCACCATGTTAGGCTGCAAAGAAGCGGGTGGATCTGACTGAGAAGCCAAGGGCATTTTCAGCAGGCAGCCTGTCACTCAGAGCAGCCCATCCTTAATTAAACATACCTTAAAGCCTTAAAAAAAAATGTGAATGGTGAGTTATATAAAAACTCACCACCTATACAGTTGTCAGGAACAGGGAAATTGGCTGCAGAGACCAAAACTGTTTTTCCACCAGGCTGCAAACATGTTAATTTCTGCTGTAAAATTGGGCATGTTAACATGGGGGTCTATGGGGATTGACTTGCTTCTGGAGCCAGCCTCAAATGTCCATTGAAAGAGCTACAGTTTCTGGCACTTAGGTGTTGGCTTCATTTTTCATCCTTGGAGGCTGCCGCTTGGCTTTTTTCGAAAAATCTCATGGCTACTGAAGTTTGTGACAACCCTCCTGCCCTGACATGGATCCTGCAACACAAACAGAAGAGCAACAGGACACATAGTGGAATGAAGGGCTCGTCACAATCTATACTTCTCTTCTATGATAAAACCTTTAAATCAGTAAAAACAGAACAAGCTGTAGAGGAATGGTACGCCCCGCCCTTGGATGGCACTATGGGATGAACATCACTGATCCAACATATCCACATAAGACATCTTGAAAACCCTCAAATTCATGGGATTTATTAAAAAAATAAACAAGCAAACAAGACAACAAAACTCCCAGGCTGAGAGGCAGCAGGACCAGCAGTCCCCACACCAGAGGCCTCTCTCCTCTGCTGCACCTCCTCCATGCCAGGGACAATGCACCTCGTTAAGTAATGCAGCACACCTGGGCATATCTACAATGGAGGGGAAAGGGACAGCAGCACAGAACACCCCCACCCTTATAACAATGACTAAATAGATTGTAACACTAACCATGTTTCCATCAGCCTGTGTAGATGCGCATCAAGGAGTATCACATCGGAAAATTATGATGGAAACACCAAAATTCGAATTAAAATCCCCTGACACAAACTAAAATACGCTCGCTTTAGCTGGGTTTTGGTTGATTCGAAAAAATGTTGATTCACAAAACGGGGGATGGAAACAGTTATGTTTGTCTGACGTAGCGCACCTCTCTCCATGGTGATATCCATACTCTGGGTCGGGAAGGCGGTAATGCATTTACAGGCTGGTTGCCAACCGCCAGAAAACGTACAAGAAGAAGAAGAATGCAAGACTTGTTTTGTTTCTGGTTCTGCGGAAAACTTGCGCGAGTTTGTAGTTTTCACCAAAGTCCGTACATTTAATGGAAACACACAGGATTCATATTTCTTTTAATGTGCATTTCCCAGTGATTCGAATCACTTTTGGATGGAAACATAGCTACTGTCACTCAAATCACGTTCAAGTACTTAGGAAGTTAAAGCTCAACACACTACTGTAACAACAAGGGTGGGGGTGTTACGGCTGTATATGTTCTGTGCTGCTGTCCCTTTCCCTTCCATTGTAGATCTGCCCAGGAGTGCTGCGTTACCTAACGAGGTGCATTGCACCTGGCATGGAGGAGGTGCTTCAGAGCTTGTCTTCTTTGCTTGATTCTTTGTTAATAAATCCCATGGATTTGAGGGTTTTAAATGTGTCTTATGTGGTGTCTCATGGCTGTAACAGCAACCTGTAGCGTTTATTCACACTTTAAGTTTATTTTCCTCTCACAAAACGCAGGTAAACACAAGGTCAGTGCCCAATAAAAAAGCAGCTGAATAAATATATTTATTTACATTTTGCCCTGAGCGCATCCACTGACACCGCCTCTCTGTGTCACTTAACCGCACACACGCACACACACACACACACACACACACACTCTGATAACACAATTATATGCATCAGTATTGCTGCAAAGATAGATCAGGAACACTCGTACGTATCAAAGGAAAACTACACAGAGAGTCTGGCTGCTTCTTTGCTGCTCAAAGATTTGGATTTTGCAGACAAGACAGAGCCAGTATGGACTCCTGTGTAGCATGAATACTGCTGTTACACAACACTGACGTGACATTTGCAGCCTAAGCATAGGTTTAGAATTCATTAGAAAGTCCAGTGCAATAAACAGTGGGTATAGTGGTAATATTAATAATATATCTTGACAAATGAAGAATCAATAAAGTTATAGGAGAATCTGAGTCCATCGTATTAGTCTGGACTTATTTTAAATTGCACCAAAGAGCCAAAAAAGCAACATTTGAAGCAGAACGGCTCAAGAATCCTCATTTTATGTTCTGAGCATTGCTGACCTTTCTTCCCTGGCTGTCCTGCAGTTATGTATAGAGGCTTACATTATTCTCTCCTGTCGAATTTCCCATCTACGTCCCCTGGTTCCATCTTCTGAAGGCGTAATTTCTCTATGCCTGCACTCTCCTGAACACTGCTCATTTGAGTCAATCTAGTCAATTGCCTTTTTTATGCCAGAGCCCCAGGGGAACCTTCTTATGACAATCATTATCCTAAATAGAAATTCTATGACTCATTTTCTTTCTCTACTTCTGTCCTGTTGTAAGTTTCTCTTTTTTCTCTTTAAGTCGCTGGTCGGTGATGAATTTATGCGCTCTTGTCAACTCAAAATGACAGAATCCATTTATGTCTGAAACTGTGCTAACTATTGCCAGTGGGATCAGGTCAAACTGGCACTCTATTGCTCCCTGTGGCAAATACAGGAACCACAGCACCAGCATCATCATTAGCCCATCCTACTGCATATACAGCACTAAAGGTCACTTTGAGACATTAGCAGATCATCAAAACCTGCTGTGCTTATTCTGCACTCTGTATTTAATTCACACTACTTAATGCTTCTCCACAAGCACAGTGATAAAGGTTTGTAAGGAGTTTGGGAATACTTCCAGCACATAGACAGATCCTATCACCTCAGTCTCACAAAATCACAGGATCACCATTCCCCTTTACCAATCACACCTCCCCAACACTCCACAAGCAGTTCATCCAAACAAGTGTATGACAGAAGCCAAGCGAGTACTCGTACAATACTTTTCCGTTACTCCATTACACAAATTTGGTATATGTGTCCTTTCTCCTCAAAAATTCAAACTTCACATGTGCGTCTCTGTAAACTCCGGTAACACAGCTAAGGCTAGATAGCTTAGATAGGTTTTTCGGCTGCCTGGGGGTCTTCTGTTGCCTGTGACCGCTTTTTTCCCCAGAATCTGTCTGCAACACTGAAATTCAGTCGTGGAGATAGGAACATTTCAACCATCACATATCCAGCCACAAGCTACACTGTTTCTCGTGGCCAGCTGTCTATGATTAAAATCCAGTTTTGGTTGTTTAGCCATTGTAGGACTACAGCTATCCTCTATAGCCAAGGAAGGCTCACTTTTGGTTGTGTGTTTTTCCACGAGCTTCACATTGTTGCGCTGTCTGTCATAGTTGGTGTTTCAGGAGGTTTGAGGTTGTGTTTTTCACTGTAGATAGAGTCTTAGTACCATGACCTGGAACAACGTTGTTCTTTCCATCCTGACAAAATCAAGGTAATGGGGATATTTTCAGCTGCTGAATGTGAGCGTTTTCATCTTCCAAACTAACTTGCTGCTTTGTGACGTGCCTGCGCAGCATGATGATTACAAAAATGAATCTGGTGTTGTGATTGATTGTTGGAATTCGTATTAGTAGAAGGATGAAAAAAAAGTAAGGTTGTTTGGGGATAACTGTAAAGCCTCGTTTCCACCAAACACTTTCTGTACGGTACCTTTGGAACCAAAGGTAATCCTTCAGACATGGTACCTAGACCCTATGTCTGCCTAGCAATTCCACTGCAAACAGTACCCTTAAATGTGGGTGGGGTTGTTGTCACTCACTGTATTTCCTGCCTTATCAGTCTGCACCTCATATATTGTCCACAGAGCGAGGTTGCACACCGACATATTCAGAACAAAACAGAACAGGCTGCAGTGAGAGTCTCTCTGCATGGGATTTTTCAAAATAGCGGGTTTGTGCATTTAGACCCTCTCAGGCAAGCTCAAGGTTATTTTGCCAGGGCCCACAGGAACAATGCTCTGTAACGCTTTTTTCCCCTCTAAGTGAGGACTGGGATATAAATATGTATAGTTCACATAATCCGGTCAAAATCAATATATTAAATGCTTGAAGATCCACTCATTACTAAAAGTGTATGTCATCCAAGAGAGACAAAAAAATGAAAATAATAGTCAGTCATGTCACATTGAAATTTAAGGTGTGCTGATGCATTCATGTCATCCACTCATACACTGAGTAACAATACAAGTTAACGTTCCACCTTAGCCCAGTGAATGAAGTTATTTTTTCTCCGACTCCAGTTGCTGCAAGAGGCAGCAAAACATCCTTTCATTTTATAGTTACAGTTTACTAATAAAACTCTCCACGGTATGAACAGTGGTTACATGAGCCTCAAAACCAGCCACAACTCAGCCCTGAGCAGCGTGACCGTCCTCTATTGACCAATCAACAGACTGCAGTGTTCACAGCTCCACCTTTTAGTACCAGATCTGTGTGCTAGGTACCCCAACAGAGGGGGGACCAAAAATGGGGACGGTAGGGAACGGTTCCATTGGTACCATCCACAACTTTTCACAGTGGAAATGAAAAAAAAGGGAACCGAACTGAACTGAACTGTACTGCTTGGTGACAATGGGGCTTAACACTATTACTGAAATGTTATTGGTAATATGTTAGACTACTCGTTACTGGAAAAAGTCATATTATTACCGTAATGCATTACAGCCATAATACACATCATTAGCAGCACATTACTGCCCAAATCTAGTCCAGACTGAGCACATAAATGATGAAGGTACCATCAGACAACACTGACTAGATGTTGAGGGGTTTCTTTTGCCTCTAACAACAATTCTCAGAACAAACCAACAAGATTGTTGTCATTGTTGACAACAACCAGAGAATGCAATATAGATTGCCAGTCGGTGTATCACAGAGGCTCATATCGTCTTACAGTAGCTTTCCCTGCAACCTGCTGGCACCTTATTTTAAAGTGTCAGATGTAGAGATTAGTCTGAAAGTATTTTCAGGAAGCAAACCATTTTTTAAAATGGGGGAAAATAAACTGACCTGCAGGAAATGAACTGTGGATGGACCTTTTTTATATAACAAAAAAATCCTTTTAGGGTTTGTCTGATGGCGTAAAAGAAAAAGAAAGAAGAGTGGATAGTGATTGACAGTTTCACATAATTTAGTTTCAATCCAGCACCAAGACACAGCAGAGCAGTACTGCTGATACCAATCCTTTTCATAAATGGACTTTTGAATGTTCTTTGCACTAACGTCATTTTAGATTTCTGTGTCATTTTAAACAGTAAAATTTAGGAGAGAGCTGATATTTTTGTCTGCAACTAATCATAATACTAATGAATAATAATAAAGCAGCACTGCAAAAGCTGATAGGCAACTGCATTAGTTCCCAACAAAGCCTCTGCATGCAGCCTGCCTGGACACTCTCTGCCTCTCTGAGGGGCATCCATCAGTGAAATTTGTTTCGGTCACCGGGGCTTCTCTTTTCTTTTTTGTTGCTGCTCTGTTTGTTCTGTGTCACGATTAACTCTGAGACTGTATGTTTGTTGTGCCACAGCGGCCAGCCTCCCTGCAAATGTCCCAACTGGGGACATTTTCATTAACAGGCGAGGAAAAATGACCAAATTATGGCTCAGCAACTCTGGGGGATGATAACTGGGCATTATAACCAGGTGATGGCTGATCTCTTCTTTGACAGTCGGGGAAGATAATGCTGTGGCACGGTTGCAATTTAGCAATAAATGGAAGGACTTACTTTTGTCCAAAACAATGAGGAAGGAAAGCTGCTTTACAAAGAGACATAGTTATTGCACTGGCTGTGGGGCAGGGCACAGTGTCACCAGACAGTGCAGTTTGTCTTTGCCAGTGCACGCTGTTTTTAAATGCAGAGGGCAAATTACAATGAGCCACTTCAACACACCTAAATCTGATCTTACTATGTAATGACGAAAACTCTGTCTTTGTCTGTCTGTATGTCTGCTCCACGTTTTTCTCCTCACTTACTTGGTAAATCCATGTGAAATTTGACACAGTGGTAGAGGGTCATGGTCAAACTTTGAATGGTCATATCTCATGCCCCATATGTCGTAGAGACATGAAACTTTGCACAGAGATGCCTCTCCTCATGAGGAACAAATTTGCCTCAAGAACCCATAACTTCCGGTGATATAGATTTTCCGCCATTTTGAAATTTTTGAAAAACACTTAAAATCAATCTCTTCCTAGGAAGTTTGACCGATCTGCATGAAACTGGGTGAACATAATCTAGGGCCCAATATCTAAAGTTCCCTCTTGGCAAAAGTTGGAAAACTAAAACTGAGCTTCTATAAGGCAATGAATATTGCGGAGGGCGTGGCTCATCACATAAAGGTGTATAACATCTCAAGGGTTTCACCGATCACCACGCAACTTTGTAGGCTTATGACCACACATAATCTGAGGGGACCCCTCCATTATTGACCCCATCAAACAAAATGGGGGCGCTAGAGAGCTAATTTCTTATCTAGGCCTAACCGCCATATCGATTTTTACTAAACTTGGTAGATATGTAGAACAGGACGCCTCAAGGTGACTGGAGAAATTTAACTCTAATTGGCAACTGGGTGGCGCTATAACAACAGAAAAATGCTTAAAAATGGCTAAAATGTGACCGATCGCTGTGGCTCCCCCTGTGGCCCAATGTTGTTGTTTTTTTAATTTTTGGTATGACTAAGTCATGTTATGGTATGCTGTACTCAATGGTTATGGACTGGTTAAAAAATGAATCAATGAAAATGTGGTCTCATCAGCCAGTTGGGGGGGCAGCAGTAGCTCAGTCCATAGGGAGTTGGGTTGGGATGCATCCGGAACAAATATGGAGTGTGAACTGGTAGCTGGAGAGGTGCCAGTTCGCCTCCTGGGCACAGCCGAGGTGCACTTGAGTAAGGCACTGAACCACCAACTGCTCAGGGTGCCTGTCCATGGGCATGCATAGGTCCTGTTGGTGCATGTGTGTGTATTTCCCCTTGAGGATTTAAAAGTATATCTTCTTCTTCTTCTTCTTCAATTATTTTGAGAGACTAATTTGTGCTCCAGCCTTTACCATGCCCCCATGCATTAATGCTATTGTGCAAATTGATCTATTGAAATCTGGTTCTTATTAAAGACCTAAGTATGTTTTGAATGTCGTAGTCAAAATGTAATATGTAATCACGAGTGCTTTCTCTCTGGCAACTGAACGCTCCTTCCCTATAAAAAAAGATGATTATAAAATGACAAGCAGTTCAAAGTGTCACAGTCAGCCAAGACTTAAACGGCCAGTTGCTCAGAGTGTTTTGTAAGAGAGGGTAGCCCGACTCTAAAAGTTGTAATGTTGACCTAGTTGGTGTGTTGCACTTGTGCTTGAGGCATTTTGTAAAGAATTTTCTGCAGTCCATAAACACAGTCTTTGTGAAGCAAGTGGCAAAAATAATAGATAATTTGCAACATGCTGCAAAGTGTTTCACTTTCTGCTCCGACCCAGTTTTAAAATGCTCAACCTCAAAAGCATTACATATTTACAAAAAGCAGTGATGATAAAGAAATGTTATGTTATAGTATTCTATATCAGATGGATATGCATGAATGTTTGCATGTAGATTCAAGTGTGAGAGGGCAAATGTGTAAATGTGACAGGTAGTTAGACAGGCACTACCTTTGAAACGTTTTGTCCTGGAAACACAATTCACTGTGTGACATTCAAAACATTAATGAAGCAGTAAATCACTATTTGCTCATTCATTCATGTTTAATCGGCTTCCTGTTTTATTTTGTAGCTTCTCTCCTCATGTGTCGTGTCAGATTTTGCTTCCTGTCTGCCTGTGTGTTTTCCCGTCTGTTTTCTGTCACACCTGTCTCGTTAGTCCTTCCCTGTTCCCAGAGTCTTCCCTTCACACCTGTTCTGTGTTAGTCTTGTTTGCTCCACCCTAGTGTTCCCCTCTACACCCTTGTTGTTAGCTGCTCCTTCCTTTTGCCCGTGTCCTCCTGCTCCAGCTGTGTCTCGTTCTTTTGATTAGTTTTCTGTGTGTGTATATATATACCTGTGTGTTTCCCTTTGTTCCTTGTGAGTTTGTCTGCATTTAGTCCTCTGCTCATCCCTCTGTTCTTGGTTTCGTTCCCTGCTGTGTCTCCTGCCTGGTATTTTGTGTTCTGTCTGGCTTTTTTTTTTTTTTTTTTACCTGAGTTCATTGTATTATCCTGGTTGGTTTTCAGGTTTGGTTCCTCTGTCATTTGGATTTTCTGTTACCTGTCTGTTCTGGATGTTTTTCATCAGCTGTAACAAAGCTCGCTTTGTGTTTCACCTCAAACCTGCCTGCTGCTCTGCATTTGGGTCCTTCCTGAACTGATTCCTGACAGAAATGAAGTCAGCTTCCCTCTGGGTGTTGTAATGCGAGCTTCTCTGTTCTTTGTTGTGGTGGACGGTCCGGCTGTGCGTGCATGTTAATGCATGTCAGTCTCTGTGAGTGTATCACACTTGCCAGCTAATTGCTGATGCACTGCACTGTGCTTATACGGCAGTTACTCCTAATAATGTTGTCTTTACCCACAGTCATGGGTGTAGTATGACTAAAAAGTTTGTTTGCTTCTGTTTGTGGTTGTTATGCATCTTTTTGTGGTTTGTGTCTTTCTGTGGTCATCTTCTGTCTTTTTTGGTCGTTTGGTGTTTCTTTGCAGTCATGCTGTGTCTCTCTGTGATTGTTTTGTGTCTTTTTGTAGCCGTTTGGGTCTCTGTGCAATTCCTTTGCATCTCTTTGTTGTCTTTTTGTGTCTTTTTATGTCTGTTTCGAGCCTCTTCCTGGTCAGTATGTGTTCGTTTGAATGGCATTTTGCAGATGGCCAGGGAGGCCCCTGACACTTTGGCCCCCTGTGCCTGTGCCCAGTAGGCTAGATCAGTAATCCACCCATGCAAAGAGAAGCAGAACAGTGTCTTTGCAGAGTGTAGGGCCCACCCTCTGGTATGTTGCTGCGTCTGTCAGCACTGTTGGCATTGTTAGCGCTATTTATGGAGTTAGCACTTTTAGCTACTAGCCGTCAGCTCAGCCACCTCCATGTTGAGAATCATGTGCAGACAATTCAGGTCCAGACTCTGAATTATAGATGGGCTCTGAATGGCGCATACAGCTCCTTGGGTTTTTTGTTTTTCATTTACAGTAATTATATCAGTATAGCAGCACTGCATACATTTGTTTGTTGCAGGTGACTGAAGGACAGCAACAAATGTAAGGTAATGGTGCTTGTACACACCTGTTCCTGCATTTCCAGTAGGTTTTTTTTGCTGGAATTAAGCAGATGTACCTCTCAATGGGTAGGTGAGAGGGTATAGACAGGATTTCATTTTACTGAAATGTGTACTGTGCTCTGCAGAGGTTTGCTGTGATGTATGAATGTAAAGTGCTCACAACATTATTTCTGGTTCAAATAGTAAAGCTGTCCTAAAAGTAGAAGTTGATCTTTTTGGAGTTGTGAGAGAAACATATAGTCTGGTTCTTTGCACCGACAGGAGCCAGTTGAGGTTGTTCGGCTACCTGATTAGGATGCTTCCTGGATGCCTCCCTCTGCAGGTTTTTCAGGCACATCTAACTTGAAGGAGACCCTGGGGAAGGGCTTGAAGAGGCCAAAGGGATTACATGTCCCATCTGACCCGAGAGTGCCTCAGGATCTTCCAGGAGGTGAGGGAAGTCGTAGCAAGAGAGAAGGGCATCTGGGCCACTTTGCTTCGCCTGCTGTCACTGTGATTTGGGCATGCAGCTGCAGAAAAGGGATGAATGCAAATGCGTCGCAGAATAGTGAATGATTTCCATTCGGAATTGGTGGCAACTGGATCACAAGTACTATAATTTGGCTCAACCCATTATCTAAATGCACTCTGGGGGGACTATCATAGTCTGCGTAATGTTTTCTCTATCCTAAAGAAATTACAGATCTTCAAATGATTCACAGCCAGCAGGTTGAGATAGATGCACAACAGATGTAATGCATTAATGACAAATAAATGCTTCCTTTTCTGCAAATACAGAGAACAGAAGTGGTTTTATTTAAATCACAAACACCATTGTAATGCAATTAATACAGAATTATGTGGCACATATGTGCATTAGACCGATCCTGCAGAATATCCTCTACACTGACTTTGCTTATGTGCTCACTCACTTAAAACTCGCATGGAGAATTGTCCATGAAATTCACCTCATTTCTTCAGCAGTTTCATTATACTTATCACAGACAGAGCACTGCAGACTGTTTGCTTGGTCACCAAGCTGGCAAACTGCATTGCCAGCAAAAGGTAAGCAAAGCCTCTATCACAACACATCAATGAAGTGCCTTCACATAGCCAATATCAGTGGCTCGCTTGCCACTGAAAACCTGTCTGCAAAAGCCAGATAACCAGAAACCCTCTGTAGAAATACCTGTAGACCAAGTGCTCTTGGCTCCCAAGCCAAATATATACACTGCTGAGGGGCCGAGAATGGAAAAGTCATGATACAGGCAGAGTCACAGAATTAAAGAAAGACAAACCTTGAGACATGCCATGGTAGATTTTTTTGTATCTGAACAAATTGCAAACCTGAAGGCAGTAGTTAATCTGCTTGAGTCAAAACAAGGGTTTGAGAGAATTTGTCCTGTTTACATTTCACACAGCAGTTCCCTATATAAGGCAGAAAAGACTGCTTCCTGAAGAGGGTCTGATCGGTTAAAATGTTGTCAATAAGGAGTGTTTACCAGCAGAGCTTTAATTCCGGAGTGCGGATACTCGTGTTGCATCGATCTTTTTTATCCTGCACCTGAGCCACTGAGGTTTTGTTCATGTGCTTAGATGGTTGGCTCATTATCTCACTCACAGGAACGATTCCAAAATTAGTTTGGAACGGTTCAAGGACCAGCCTGCTAACAGCGCTTTGGTCATCACATCCAAGTGCAAGTTCTTATACCTGAATGTGGTTGTAAAATATATATTTCCAGTGAGATTAACTTCTGTTAAGTGCAAAACTCCTTCATATTACCCGTACTGGTGGCTTGCTTGCCACTGAAAACCTGTCTGCGAAAACCAAATAAGCTGAATTCCTCTGTAGAAATACCCACAGACCAAACACACACTGCTGACGGGCTGTTACCTGTCTCATGCTGCTCTGAGCATTTGAGGAGTGCTTACAAAGCTGCTCTTTAGCACTCAATCTAATACAACTCACCTATGTAGCCGCGGTTGTAATTTTGGCAGAGGTTTTCCTTGAGCTCTGTATATGATTCTGTCCATCCCTCGCAAGATGCAGTCTATGATCAAGGCTCGCTGTGGGGGGAACTAACCCCACTACAGAAAGATTAGTGGTGGCCGGTCCAGTGAGGAGATGAATCAGCTCTGTAGTGTGCACTGGTGAGACCAACTGCTGTTTGTTTGAGTGTGTGTGTGGAGAAGTGCTTCACTAATATAACAGCTTCAAAGACAGCCAGTCAGGCCACCCCAAGAGAGACTTGCACTTTATCCTTGCAACTGGCAAAGGTGCTGCTCTGAATGTAACTTTTACACGAGTGGTTTCTCTGTGCAGGACTTATATATTTAACTTGGGCCTTGAGTTAATCATCAAAATGCTATTAAAAATTGTATGCAATGGGTGACAGTGTAGACATTTTGCAGTGATTCAACAAGGCAGCCAGTTTAATTCAAGCAAGGATTTAGGGTTAATTATTATTTGCTGATGTTTGACACGGATAGTCCAGATGAAGTACAAGGTGAGCACATAAAACAGAGTGAGCAGTGACAGTCCAAGTGCTGGCAGGAGAACAACGGAGAGAGATCAGCAGCTGAAAGCAAACAGACAATTTATTCACACGCTGGAAGAGTTCAGTGGGTGACGAGAAAGAATCTGAGCACACGGGGAACACATTTGTCAAACTGTCCCATCAAAACACAAAGCGTTTGAGCTTGAGTGTGCAAAATATTTCTGAGCATGTTAAATTACCATTTGAACTTAACATCATACATGCCATGCACCATTACTGTCATGGCGACAGCTCCATTTTTTTGTATACCTTTGCAATTTTTTGTCCAATATTCGTGCCTGTCAGTTCTTACGTGTCCTGTCATTTCAGACGCTGTCATTTTTTTTTTATCCCAGCGTAAGTCCGATACTCTTCCTGCTGTTTTCCAATCACCTGATCATCACCTGTCAGCACACCTGCCCCTCATTCCCCTTGATAAGCTACTCAGTATCTATACACCTGCCCACAATCACTAGTTTGCTGCCAGTTCATTAATATTGTGTCACATGTGCAGCCTTCATCCTGTTTGCTTGCATGCCTGCTCACTATTTGGACTAGTTTGCCCTTGCTGATTCTCCCGCCTGTTTCTGACATTTTTGGCATGTTGCTGACATCATTACATTTTCCTAAGCAGTGATCAGATATATCTGTTGTGTCCATACAGCATGCGGCAGAATTGCCACAATCATGGTGTGACCTTAAACAGCTAATCTTTTTTTTTTATATACCATGGTCTGGGTGAATACTCGATTCTGATTGGCTGCAGGGTGTCCATTAAAAAGTGTTGTAGGACACCTATAAAGAAGTTCCGGTCAAATAGCCTGATTGTTCTAAATTATTGCGCTGGCTCAAACGCTAGTTGGTAACCGTGGCAACAGAAACTCAGAACATACGTTAACATACGTTATTTCACAGTTATTTATCACAACGGCAAGACAGTAGACAAGACATGAGTGATTTTATAGTTTCCTTTAACCTATTTGGTGAATTTGATAATTTTGAAGACTGGGATGCAGCAGCAGAGAAAGAGAGAAGAGAATATAAGAAGACGGAGATGCGACACAAGGAGGTGACACCAGAGGAATTGAACAATTTAGAGGATGACAAGGACGAGGTAAACACAAAGAAAACCACGAAATGGGCAGTTAAAACATTAAGAGACTTCCTGGCTCAGAAAAACATGGACATCAACTTTGAGAGCTACACTGCCACTACTCTCAATGACATTTTGCGACTGTTTTATGCGTCTGTCCAGTTGACTAAGGAAGGAGGAGAATACAGTGTTGCCAGTTTGAGGAGTTTGAGAGCCAGCATTAATCGCCACTTAAGAGACGTCAACATCATCAGCGACAATGTGTTCAAGAGCAGTAATGCGGTTTTTAAGGCGATACTGAAGCGTTACAGAAAGAGTGGGAAAGACACCAGCTTCCACCATCCTCGTATCCCTGAGTCGGACCTTGAGATAATCAGATGTTCATCTGCGCTGTCTCCTGATACGCCCCTCGGCCTCATCAGAAAGGTGTGGTTTGACATCCAGCTGTGTTTGGCTCGGCGTGGCAGGGAGGGGAACCGTGAGCTGACCATGACATCTTTCAGCATCCAGAGAGACGAGGATGGCGTTGAATACGTCAGCCTAGCGCATAATACTGACATTAAAAATCATAAAGATCCAAACAACCCACACAAGCAAAACCTAAGAGGTTTTATGTTCGCAAGGCCCGGGGATCCCCCGTGCGCAGTAAAAAGTTTCAAGAAGTACATCTCTAAATGTCCCCCAGATGCAAAATCTTTTTATCTGCACCCAAAGCGCTCCATCACCGTGGCATCTGATGTGTGGTACTCCAGGGAGCCGATGGGTGTCCACTACCTGGGAGACATGCTAAAAAAAATCAGTGAAGAGGTCTGTACAATTCTAATAATGTAGCCCTATGTATTATGCCTAACCCCTCTTCTGCCCTCATTAATAGCCTGTGTGTTTATTATTGTTTCTTTAAGGTGGGTCTGTCGCGGATTTACATGAACCATAGCCTCCGGAGCACGGCTGTGGGTCGACTCTCAGACGCCGGGCTGGAGACGCGCCAGATCATGTCTGTGACGGGGCATCGCTGTGAAAGCAGCCTGCAGGCTTATTGGGCTCCGTCAGTCCAGGAGAGACGAGAATGGAGCAACATTTTGTCGTCCCGCAACATCCCAACCAGCAGTGGTCAGGGTCCACAAACGTTAAATCTCCGTCCTTCAAATGCTACTATGACGGACATGCCAGTATCTCTATCAAATTTCACGATCAACGGCAATGTTGCATTTAATTTTAAATAGTTCGTTGCCCGTCTTTCTGTCTTGCTTACCTTACTTAGGCTACTTACTTGCTTGATACAGAGTGAATGGTGGATAATATTTATAAAAACGATTTAGGATAGACTTACTTGCTTGATACACATTTAATGATCAGAGTGAATGGTGGATAATATTTATTGCAATAAAAACGATTTAGGAAACTATCTGTGGACTTTGATTATTTGAAATAAAATTTCGCATCATCCTCTGGACACACACAAGCAGTAAGAGGTGCACTTGCCCTCTGAAATGATACTTTGTATCACGTAACATAACGTTAAGCAATCATCTCACTTCCCTCCACTGATTAGGCCTAATATAACAGCTGCAGCCGACCAAGCTGCAGGTTCTGTGGCCAGAGCCGGTTACCTTGGCAACGCGTCACAGCGAGAGATATTAAATAGTCCACTCAGCCGCTTCTTGTGAAAAACGTACAATTTTAAGGGTAAAAAACAACATTAATGTATTAATAATTGATTTAATATTTATTTCTTTCGTAAGTGACCATGGTATAAGCGGGATAATGCCCTTCGAGGTGTCCATTATCAGAAATGAATGGACTTCATGGAAGCAACCGAAGTCCACTTTGCATCGGATGGTTCACGCCTCCGTGTCGTCCATTCATTTCTGATAATGGACACCTCGTCGGGCATTATCCCTTACTTATTATAGATATTCCCAGAATTTCTACAAAATCATCTGCTGCTCCTCAATGTGCTCTAAAGGCCAGTCCGATCTCACTTCCAGGACTTAAAAATCTGCTGTTCGGGCAGCGCCTTCCTCTACTATTAACTATAATGATGCTTGGGGCACCCTTTAGCGTCTATATGAAACGCACCAGGCTTTCAACAAACCCACCCATGTTATTATTAGAAGTTCAGAGCAATGGATGAAGTATTAAGAGCGCAAAAATCTGCTAAGGTCGATGGATTCAACAAGCACAGGACTCTGACCCACAGGACAGGTGTTTGTGTCCCAGGTGAAAGTAAGAGTCAGACCTCTTTTGTGTCAAGATCTATCACCCCCCTGTGTTAGGAAACAATGCAAAAGGCTGCCCCAGTGCCATTATAACAACACCAGGGGCTTTTGCCCAAGCATCAGAATATGATGAGTTGATGAGATCACATTGCTAAAGTGTAAAGACGGGCGGTAGATTGGGGATCTTTCTGTCAGAGAACCATAATTTCTGAAAATTTCAGAGACGGTACACAAAACAAAGTCATCACAACCTGACGCTTGGGCAGTGACTTGCGGCATCAGATACCGACAAAAAAAAAGGTGTCCATTACTGTCGGCATTATGCGTGACCAGTCACTATTATAGTTTAACGGTGTTTGGCAGCATCACGAGGAAACGTGGTGGGAACATAAAGAAAGAATGAAAATTAAGGTGGCAAAAGTCCCAGTGGGGCAGGTAGGAGGGGTGGTCAATGGGCCCAACAAACACCAACTTTCACTCACGAAAGCAGTGTTTGTGTCCTGTAAGATTATAAAGTCAAACTCTGTTCTTCTTTCCTAAACTCAGCCACGTGCTTTTGTTGCCTAAACCTAACCAGGTGTGTTAGTTGTTTAAGGAAAAGCAACATCAATTTGCGGTGTTGTACCAACGTAGTACACCTATTTTTAAAGAGACTGTATGTGAACAGTAAATTTCCTGTCAAAATGGAAGTGTATTTTGAAAGAAGACAATGCATGTAACAGGCTGATGTTGACAAGGCGTTCCAGAATGTCAACAACCAATGCACCCAGGGTACCTTGCACATTGTATCTGGATGTGAAAGTCCATGACCAACTGTCCATATGTGACAATATTGGAGTCAGAATGTGTTGCAAGAATACAAAAATGCTGTGGTTTTGAGCAAATCTAAGTTGTGGTGGCACAGCGATTCTGTGGTTGAACCTACAAACAAATCAAGACAAAGCTTGACTCGTGGCAGTCATGACGAAAGGAATAGAACACATTATACATTTAAAACAAGCTTTATACAAAAACATGAATGCTACTGCAAAGTCACAGAGAAAAAAACAAGGCTCCTCTTCATAAAAGGGAATGTTTTGAAGCTGCTGTCACATTCAAAAGCATATTATTTTGATCAAATCGATGGTAAGATGTATTTGAGTAAAGCCTGGAGGCAATAGTTAATGTGCTTTATTCAGAATGAGGGAATGTCTTGTTTACATTTCACACAGCAGTTCCCTATAGAAAAGACTGTTTCCTGAGGAGGGCCTGTTTGGTTAAAATGTTGTCAATATGGACTGTTTCACAGCAGAGCTTTAATTCCAGAGTGTGGATACTTGTGTTGCATCGATCTTTTTTATCCTGCACCTGAGCCACTGAGGTTTTGTTTATGTGCCTAGATGGTTGGCTCATTATCTCACTCCCAATAACTTGCTCCAAAATGTGTTTGGAATGGTTCAAGGACCACCCTGTTTACAGTGTTTTGGTTATAACACACAAGTGCAAGGTTATCATACTTGAATGTGTAGTAAAAATGTATATTTACACTGACATAAACTAAGCCTTACACCATGTTTGCACTAAGTGTTGGTGCAGCACCTCCAGGCTATGAAGCTCCACATACCACAATCATTTTGGCTTGCAACTTGTAAGCTTTGCAAGTAAATCATTACTTTTCATAAATATTGCTCGAACTTTATAAGATCAAGAGAATGACATGAATAAATTATGTTTTAAGACTTAAGTATCCAGTCATCATCGTACAGCTCCTCTCCCTGGTGGCTTGATTATCCATGGGTAAAACTAGGCCTTCACAGACTGATCTGAGTAAACACTCAAACCCAAACTCTGCCAGCTGCTGTCCTCTGGGACTCACTTACCTCTCCAGATTTCATTTCCAAAGAGAACTCTATTCAAAAAAGATTTAATAATAGAACTATTGAAAGAAGCAATTTTTGCATCCCATTAGTCCTGAACACAAGTCACCATAAGATGGCGGATTTTTCAGTGGAACAGCCAAGCAGCTTCTGAGCTTCTTCAGCCTGAGTTGTACTATAATTGGCCACCCTCATATGCACTCTGGTAAATTACTGGGTTTGATTTGATGGATAACAAATTACTGCCTGCACCAGCTTTTAATCTAGGTAAATTCTTTTGACAAAAATCAAACTCCACTCACCATAATTATGAGAGTTTTCTTGTTTACCTTTTAAAATAAGGTCACATAATTCACTTGACTTAGAGAGACCCTGTGTTGTTCTTGTAAAGCTGGCTGAGTTTCCAGCTCACCACTGGTCCCTCCACAAGAAACCTGTACAAAGCTGAGAAGAACATGCAGATCCAAACCAAAGGTGCCCTTACAGTGAGACAAAAGTAATAACCAATGAACCACTGTACCACCTGAATCATATTCACCACAGGGAAAACAAACCAATATAACTGTTAGATGCATTAGCAGAGTGGACTTTAGCTGAAAACGAACAATGAATCAGGAAACAGTGAAGATCACATCTGTTATATTAAAGGGAAATTTCGGTTATTTCCGAAATTCCGCGATATTTCCGCCGCGCTTTGGAAAGCAGAGCTACATTGTAAACAAACATGGCACCACACCGGTAAGGTAAGACAGCACATTTACATGTCATTTTGTATATGTTTTCTGACATTTATCCTAACGATATGAGGCAGTCTTTGTGGAAAAAAAGCTTGTTTAGTAGACTAACTTTGCACTTGAAGTATGCCCACTGACTTATGTTTTAACAGGTCTGACGCTACTATGCGCCCCCGGCTATATCTAGGCTAACGGCTAACATGCTAACTATTATTTTTATGTCACTAGTCACTTGAAACAAATTTAGGATGATAGGAGACAGGTTGAAATAAACCGAAATTTCCCTTTAAAGTAGTGATAGTGATAGGACTGTGGATGCTGCAAAGAAAGTAGAGATGAATAACTTCAGTCGTTGACTATATGAATACATCTTTAACAGTTGAAAAACATTACTCACCAAAAACACTGTCTTACTTTAGTTAGACATGCTCTAAAGGGGCCATGTCCAACTGTCATTGTGTCAGTATTAACAACATATTCTCAGGCCGACCTCGCCACATATCGACGTTTGGTCATGGACTGCACGTCCGGATACAACGTGCAAGGTACCCTGGGTGCGTTGGTTGTTGACGTTCTGGAACACCGTGTCTTTCAAAATACACACACTACGTCGGTACAACACCGTGAACTGGTGTTGTTTTTCCTTCAACAGCTAACACAGGTTGTTGGGTATAGGAAAAAAGAACAGGGTTTGACTTTATAATCTCATTGGATGCTGACGCCGCTCTCCCAGATGAAAGTTGGTGTTTGCTGGACCCATCCACCATTGCTCCCAGTTGTCCCACTTGGACTTTGACCGCCTTTTGTTCTTGTCCCATTGTGTTTCCCCCTGACGCCGCCGAGCATCATAAAACTATAATAGCAATCGGCTGCGTACCATGCCAACTTTAAAGGACAGCTTTTTTCAACTGTGTCTGACGCCGCAAGTCACTGCCCAAGTGCCAGCTTTCAACGACTTCAGTCTGAGACCAGGTTGGTATTAGGGTAAAATAATATTGAAAAGGGACATGACATAATTGCCTGTCTTAACCTACAGATCATGGTGATGGATGACCCAGCCATTAAGCAGAAACAGGTGCCAAGACCCCTGCAGAAAGAGCCTTTGGAGCCTTGTGGGGGGTGGGGACAGGGTAGGGTGGTCAAGTCAAACCGGTTGGTTCAAGTCTAGGTGAGGAGATTCGAGGCAGTTCACAGAAATGTGCCCTGGCTTACTGTTGATGTCCACCAACAAGTGCTTGTCCCCAGTCTCCCACATGCAAAACAGGCAATGGTTGGGATGTTGCAGGGCTCCACAGTGGGTGTTGTCGTAGATGAAAATGTACTCTGCTGCCTGCAGGCTTGTGGGGACATGAGACTGCGGAAGGCCATGTTGTGAAGTGAGTACAGGTGCAAAACCTCAGGCATTATCCGGGAGCGTGGTCCGTTGGTGGGTTGCCGAAAAGGGAGCCAAGGTGTTGGAGACAAAATTCACCCAGTGCCCCGTAGAGGTTGGCCATAAATCAGTTCAGTGGATGAGAACTGGGGGTTCTCTTTGAGGGCAGTCCAACATGAACCACAGGAGTCTGTTGACTCTGCTGCTGTCCTTAAGGCTGCTTACATAGCCTGATAGCCTGCGGGTGCTAGGCTCCAGTAGATCACATATTATGCTGAATTAGAGTCCCCTACACCCAGGGTGCTCTTGCCCTGTGATAAAAATGATAACCAATGAACCACTGTGCCACGTGAGTCATATTCACTACAGGAAAAACAAACAAATACAAGTGGTAAATGAAGTTGGATAAGAGTCTTGTTGTTTGCATTAACAGAATGAGCTTTTGCTGACAAAGAGGAGTAAATCAGGAAACAGTTCAGATTACATTTGTCGTATTAAACTAGTAATAAGGATTGAACAAACAACTACAGCAGCAAAAGAACATCTGAAAGCCGAACACGACCCCACAATGCGCTCTGACGTTAATACAGCTCGGCTGTGGGTGGGGACTGTCGGCTTTAAGCACACAGCAGGGCAATTCCTTGCTGTGACTTTGTAATGAAAGCACAAGTCTTCACAGTATGACATGCCACGGGGTGCTAGAGTCAATACATGCCCGTGGAACGCAGGCGGGCACACCCAGGTGGGACACACTTTAGTTAATTAGCGTTTGTTTGTAATGTTTGAGTTAAAAAATGTGCACTTAGCTGGATAATTAAATGGCACCCCCATTGAGTTGATACAATCTGTGAGCCATTTGCAGTCTCTCCAACAACATATTCAGTACACGCATTGTCACATTGTGTTCAGAATATTCATTTTAAACAACCCATCAGACACCTGTGGTGAACTGACCACAGAAACCAGTCACATTCAGTGAGATCTAATACACACATGGAAACTTGCTGAGAAAATCATCTGCTTTAAAAGCCCAGGAAAGCTTACATTTTGTGGTGCATATAGACAAAATGTCTACTTTGGAATTGGATGAGATTGTAGAGCATACCACACTGCCATTTAACTGCAGGTGTGTAATTGCCGCTGAGGAGTAGGTCTGCCCAGACAGGATTTACAACACTTAAATCGATTGGCATATTATGCAACTAATTAGGAATTTTGTTTGTGTGCATATCCCTTTGAGACAACCCTAGAAGCTCTACCGCAGTGTGAAGTTTAGCTCAAAGTCTCTGACACAAAGGATTCCTTTCAGCGCAGTCTCTCCATCAACTCCCAACCCTGCTGTGCCAGAACAAAGGGGAGCTGAACTGCCAGCTTGTTTAGAGTATATTATATTCTCTTAAGAGTAATTACACTCCAGATGAAAGTGATAAAGAATGAAGACGCTTTCTGAACTGCTACAGATAATCTGTATTGTCCTGTTTTTTTTAACCAGGTGACAATCGATCCAGCACCAAACCGAGGACCTTGAGCCAAACTGGCTGGTGACAGTCACTGATAAGCGAGACAACATACAGGCTGCATTACAAGTGCCATCGAAGAGTTAGGTTCATCATGCAGAGTGTTGCATCTTTGTTGACACAGCTGCTAATTGGGTGGAACACCTCATTAAGGTCCTAAAACATGCCAAGCAAACAATTATAATTAGAATGTACAGACAGATCAACAGATCAGGGAGGTAAAGACCGCACAGATAAAAGCTGGACGCGCCTGTAAAAACACAATCTTTTTGCACAACTAACTTGCTCACTTGTAAATGCATTAATTATTGTTTATGCACCATTTTTGTATGAATTCAAATTTCTGAATCTAGTGCACGTATTTTGAAGGTTAACACTGAAGATATAATATGCAGGATTTCCCAGAACAACAATGTAAAGACTCATACAGAAGTAATCCCTCTAAATCAGTGGTTCCCAACTGGTGGATCGTGGTCAAACAGTGGGTTGTGGGTTTAGGTGGACCACAAATGACATGCGAATGTGTCAGAGAATAATTAACAGATACTTAACAGGACCAGCAAAGTGGCAAGTATGATGCTGATTTAAACTGTGTGGACCTTGAGCAAATAGCAAAGGAGAAATCTAGACCATGTGGCTGAACCATTTGGGAACCATTTCTCTAAATCATCACTTAAGACCCATGAGAAGTGTGAGCAGTGATTTTTTTTCTGCAGAGATTCTGCCCTCTGCCTGGTTTTTCTTTTGTGTTCGGCATGTTTATGGGCATGTCCCCCAACAGTGCTCAGATGAGGCCTGTACTTTATTCAAAAGTAGTGACCAGGTGCCAGGCTGTCAGCTGCAGGCATCTGAGAGACACAGAAAAAAACCTGCAAAACCAGAGTGAATCTGGGGTTGGCTTTCACTTTCACTGGCATACCTTTAAAACTTCTAATTAGCTAATTTTGCCTAATTAATTCAACATACTATGGGAAGCTATATGTGGTATAAATCGAGTATTCGAAATGAGTATTGTCTATTTGATAGAATTACAAGGATTAAAAGAGTGACTTAAAAAAAGTGTCTGTATTTGTTCATGTCGTATTAAGTGACAACAATCCCTTCTTAGTATTCATTACTATTTTTACTGTCCAGTGGAGAGGATTGGAGTGGAGGAGTGGATTTTCAGATAAGCAACATAGGCAGCCACCTAGGGTGCCACCCAGAGGGGGTTGGTGGCTTAGTGGATAGAGCAGGCAACCCATGTATAAGGCTGTTGCCACAGCAGCCTGGATTCCACTCCAGCCTGTGGCCCTTTGCTGCATGTCATTCCCTCTCTCTCTTCCCCCATCACGCTTAGCTGTCCTATTAATTACAGGCAAAAACGCCCCAAAAATATCTTTTAAAAAAAAAAAAGTTGTTTTAAATTTTTAAAAAATGAAAATATGGGAAAGATGACCCAAACTCAAGTCAAGTCAAGTCAGCTTTATTTATCTAGCACATGTCATATGACAAGCATAAACTCAATGTGCTTTAGATACATCATTCATGACAAACGATGATAAAATATCATATAAGACGATATGGTATTACATTTACAAAAACAAGCAGGACATGATAAAAACACACATAATGAAAAGGTATTATTATTATCATTATTCTTAAAAAGTGGAAATAATAACAATAATAATACTAATTCCGACAACAAATAAAGATATACTCAAAAACCTCACTAAAAGCCTGCGGAAAAAGATATACTTTTAGTTTGCTTTTAAAAGGAATAAAAGAAGACCGTAGGACCATAATGACTAAAAGCACCATGAGCTAACTGAGAGCTGATTTTAGGTACAATGAGATCTTTATTTCATGACCTTTAGTATCTCTGGTGTGTACTCTGTAAGCATGGCAACAACACAGGAAGGAGCTGAACCATTTAAACATTTAAAAACAAAAAGAAATATTTTAAAAATTAATTCTTTGTTATATTTGGAGCCAGCAAAGAGAAGATAAAACAGGAGACGGCCATTGCTACTGGTCAGTCTGTAGCAGGAGTGCCAGCTCGAGTCTTGGCGATGTGGTTCACCGTAATGTCTTCATCAGTGAGTAATCATGACAGTCAGAACATGCTGGAGCGATATGTTGGAGTGCAGTGTTGGTGGAGAGCATTAGAGTCGGAGAAAATGAAAAGGCAAAAGCCACCTGGGGCACAGTGATTTGTGGTAATTTCTCATTAGCTCTTGTAATATATACACTTTTTTGGGGGAGGTGGGGGCAGGGGAAGCTTGCATAGAGCGCCAAATGTGCCAGGTCTGGCATTGGTGCCGTCCCCCGTTCACTTAATCCTCTCGCAAAACCCATACATGTTTGTGCGTTTTATAGGATTTATTAAAAAGAGAAATTCTCAAACTCAATTCAATTTAAGATCTGTCGGAAATTCTCTGACAATACTTAATCTGCTATAAGACTGCCGTACAGTCCAACGCCTCGATTCATAATAGGCTCAATTAGGAATTAGAGCACAGAGAGAGACAGACAGACAGAGACACAGGCACCTATCTCATTCTAAACATGTTCTAATGATTAATTTCCAATTAGCCAGAGTGCCTGTTTATCCTCCTATAACTTTCTCTTTGCGGCATTAACCGAGATGAAGTTTCCAATTAAATATTTCTGAAGCTAAATCAATTTCTGGCAGCAAGTGAGATGGAGTCAATAAATTCATTTAACCAGGTGACAAAGACTTAGACATTTTCAAAACAGACCTCCAACACTCACACTTCTCTGTTCTATGTCCAAATTTTGTATTAAAAGCACAGAAAATCAGTGTGAAGCATGTCACAGTCTGGTTGTGACAGCAGGTGTTTGTCACGAGGCGCAGCAAAAACTGTAGTCTGACGTTTAAATTTTTTTAAACTGATGTGCAAATATCCAAGCACCCACATGCATCACATTACAATCAGTTCCAATTCATTTAGAGAATCAAATCTTCTCGGGGAGCCTGTGTCGACCGGTCACTAACAGGTTTTAAAGAAAAGGTTGCTACACGTCTAGGTCCTGGTTTCCTAGCAATCTCAGATCCAATTTCCTCCAAACTCTGCATGCTGCCAGATTCTTTCACCCGGGCCTCGATTTGACCACTTTTCTCTTTTAGGCTTCTAAAATAGTTTCCTCCAGCTATTACTGTTACACAATGAATTGCTAGATGTTTGATTTGACAGTGGTTTACCAACTTTGATGGCCGGTTCCAAATCAATGAGAGCAGGGACATCAAAACTGTCAGAAAAGCAATGAGTCATGTACGACGAAAACATTTGAACTTTCTGGCACAACTAGAAATGATGAGCTAAGGAATCCTTTAACACGGTGGACTGAGAGAGCAGATACTCTGACTAGTCACATTCTCAGCCAAAGTTAAGTGCAGTGTCTGTACCACTTTGTGCTGGATCATCTGAGATCTTCTGTTCATTCGTCATCAAAGATCTTCACTTGAAACTTGGTCTCTAAAGGTCCTTTCAGGTTGTGCATCAGTGTGATGAAATATCTTTTGAACAGGTCTCTCATCCAGAAACGATTTTTACCTGCCTGGAAGGTCTGCATAATGAGCAATAGCAGTATTGATATAGTTTCCAATAAAAAATGGGAAGGTTGCAGTCCATATGGAGGTCTGAGATGGGTTTATGAGTGCAGTTGAAGTTGACAGTGATTACAAATGTATACAGATTTATATATCGGGAGACTTTGCCTATCAAACTGGTTTCATTTCATTTTCCAGTAACATGTTGGGGTTACATTAGTGATGACTTTCTTGTATCAGAAACAAAGCTGAAGGGCCTGGTCTCACTCGTAGAGCGTCAAAATGCGCCACTTGGGCAATGTACCCAGCGGCAACACCGTTTAGTGTCTGTGAGTCCCAGAGAGCTTCCCACCAACTCAAATGTAAACCGATTCATGTCATTGTTAGATGCTCAGAGCAATGGATTTATGGTAACACTTTACCTGAAGGTATCTATGTAAGGGTGACATGACACTGTCATGAACTTGTCATAAACATTTAAGTGACATTACCAGAAGTTGTCTTTGTCATGACAAGTTGACATTGACATAAAGACATCTTCTGGTAATGTCATCCTGGTTAATGTCAAGTTGTCATAATAAGGACATCCAAAACAAATTTAATGTCAACTTGTCATGACAAAGACAACTTCTGGTAATGTCACTTTGATTAATGTCAACTTGTCATAATCAAGGCAACCCAAACAATGTCAACTTGTCATTAAAAAAACGGAATGACACTTAATGACAGCAGTCATAAACATTTATGGCATGTACATAATGTTCATGACAGGTTCATGACTGTGTCATGTCACAGTTATAACAGTGTCATGTCACTCTTATGTAGATACCTTCAAGTAAAATGTTACCGGATGTATTATAAAGAGCGCAATTGTCTACTATGGTGGATGAGTTAAACAAGCAAAGGACTGGTGTTAATGTGCCAGGTGTAACTAACAGTCAACACTGAGTTTTTTTGTCATGACCATTGTCAGTCACCTTGTCATTAGACATGTGCATTGAAAGTCAACCACAATCTTTTCCTAACCATAACCAAATAGCTTTGTCACCTCAAGTAAAAAACAAGCTAACCCCTTCTTAGTCACATGAGTAGACTCATGAAAGTTAACTCACGTGAATTACCGCAGACACCTTTTGTGTCAAGCCACATGAGCCTGCCTTTCTCTCTGCATTTGTGTGTTTTTTGACAAAATCTGCAACTTTTTCCTAACCATAACCAAGAAGTTTTGTGCCACTGGCACCATTTTACTAACACCCGGGGCTTATATTTAAGCAACAAAATGTGATGACTATGGATGAGATCACATTAAACTGACAGAGCTGTTGCAGTACCACCAAGTTGGGTGCATAAGACCCAATTTGCACTTCTAATTACATGCGTCTCATGTTGAAATTAAATTTTGCCTTCACTTGCATTGGCTGATGGTTTAACTGTTAAAATTATTGAATGAATAAGTGATTGATGGGGGGGGGGAATAAAGTGTAGACGACTCTTATCATGTGAATATATGGTGTACATAACCTGATATAAACTTACTATCCTGATGTGACTTCAGCTCAATGATCTGGTATGATACTGGCCAAATTTGCTTATATGAGGAGAAGCAATTGTTCTTGAAGCTGCTTGCCTAAATAACAGGAAAACAGTAGCTTAAGTGACAGGAAACACCTTTTCATGTGTATTGAAAAACTGTACATGTGTCAACTGACACTGCCTGTTTGTCAAACACTATAAATTGTCATGATGTACTAATTTTTTGGCTTCATGCAAGTAAACCCTCAGATGTCCAGTCCTGTGTTTTGAGTATCTTTATTCTACAGCAACACTTAAAATATTTTACATTAAGCCACATAGGTGAATTGTCTCTATTGACCGAATCACGACCCCAAGTGCAGTCCATCTTGGTTTTTCCTGGTTGCAAAAAAGGATTGTCCGTACTCTAGCTCAGAGGCTGGTGATCATGCACCTGAAGCTGTGGTAACTGGATTTTGTTGTCTTCATGGGCTTTCACTCACGCCACTCTCTCTCACACTAAAAACATTCAAGTGGTTGAACATACCTAGGATGGGATTAATGCTACAGCAGCATAGTGCGCCTCCTGTATCATCATATAAGTTAAAATTGTTGGAGCTGCAGTTTCCTGTCTCCTTTGAGTCAGTATGGTTTCTTTTAATTGTGATAAGGATTATTCCCTTGCCCTAACCAAGTAGTTTAATTACCTAAATGTAAACAACAGCATTGAAAACCAAAAACCCCATCAAAAGCTTTTGTAATGGTGATATGGGTCTTCTTTTGGAAAGCACTGATACAAAACCTTTTAGGCCATTTGTGCATGAGGACTTGTTGTTATGGGCAGGCATCCGTTATCTCTTTTTCACACGTGAATACACAGAAAGAAAGAGAGAGGGGGACATGAAATGGAACTTGTAATAGGTGTTGTATCCCCCCCCCCCTGTCTTTCTTTTGAAAGAAAGACAGATGTTTGTTTGGGTGTGTATTATTCCCACATGTGTGTCTGTGGGTTAAACCCGTGAAACTGATTAAGTTGCATTTCAAAGGCAATTAAGCATTACAGTAGTACCATGTTTTATACAACAAGAATCTTAGCTGAAAATTAAGGCAAAAAGTAAAATAATGACCTTATCTGTCCATTGACAACATCCATCTTTATTTTTTTTGTGCAGTGATGTATTTTTAGTAATTTCAGCGAGTGCAATGTCACCATAACACATAGAAATGATGGCCAAAACTACAAAAATACGATCTCCCCACCCCCGCCCTCCAAATAAGAGCCAATAAAATAAACTGTTAACAATATGACTTCGCCAAGCCCTTAACCTGAGCACAGGTGGCTGTGGACTTTGCTGCTGTAATAATGATGGCAGGATGTAAAGTAAGTGGACGTCCAGTGACCAGAGTCATTAGGTAATTGCTATCAGAGGGGCTAGTACTTATTGCTTGGGCAGACAGAGTCAAGCATTATGTTCTTTTAGGTAGCAATACTGCTGTTGCGTTTGCAAGGACAAAATTAGAGGGGAATTATGTACAACCTGTATGTACATTTGAGGCCAGAGATGTATTTATGCAGATGTGCTGTTAAAAGCTTGTGTCTCCCTTAGTTTGCTATCAGGCCTTTTAAGAGACACTTACTGTAGGTTTGACAGTCATTTAAGGTGGATGGTATGTGTGGATGGTAGGTAAAGTGTGAATATTTCTGTTGTGCATGGGATGTATGAAGGGATCTACAGTTGTGTTAATGAGAGGGAGATGTATGAGAGGAGCGAACTGTTCTAACGAGGGAGGGAAGATGTATAAATCTCCTGTTGTGAGTGATAATTACAGAAATCTGCTCATGCGCGTCTCCACTTGAAAAAAAGATTCATCTCCTGCTGTGACTTTTTGGAAAAAACGCCTATTTGCCAAGAGTAAGATGCTTACCAGCACCTTGTCATTTTTACATTTCCTCGCACACAATGCAGTAATTAGTGATCTTCAGAGGTGTTGTTATTTGTTTGTTTCTTTGTCTCACCACCAACTTGTCAAATTCTTCCGCTTGGACAGTCGTGCCTGGCATTAGATACCAACACATCAAGGCACCCTTAAGTGTCTGTAAGAGACACGGCTGCATCATTAATTGACACTCTGAGCAACAGCCTTAGGATAATGAGTGAGAGGTCTGTAAAGGGTGTAAGGGAGTGGAGGTGGATGGGTCCAACACGCACAGGACTTTCACCCAGGAGACCTCTGTTCATGTCCCGTGTTAAACCGCTAAACCTTTCGAAACCTAACAATGTATTTTTCTTGCATAAACCTGAGAACGCAAACCTAAAAATGAAGTAAACCTGCGCTGGAAGTTTATTTTGAAACATGCATTGTGGAAACTGAATGTTTGCTCTCAATCTGGAAGTTTATTTTGAATCGACACAATACATGTAATAAGCAGAACTCGAAACACCTCTCCCCTCTTGCTATGGGAGAGGTAAGCAACATGCTCTCGTAGTAAATTCCGTGTTTTAACACTGTTAAACTATGTCTATAAGTTAATTTCTTAGCCTAAACGTATTGTGTAATATGCCAACATATTCCTGTGTCACTTAATTTGTGTAGGGGCTCCAGTTATATGGCTGTAATTGAGTGCCAAAGCACCAGATTTGACGACTTCAGAGTGAGACTGGGGTGGTTGGGTAAGAGGTGGAGGCAAGGGTCATCAGTCACACATCACTTGGAGAATGCTCAGGTGTCATAATCTGCTTCTGCTCCTACTTTCTTTCATTCTTGTCATTTCTACTTAGGTTTTTTTTCATTTTGAAATACTCCACTGTTTCTCATTTCAGATTACTTTGCTTTTTGCCCTGTGTGTGTCCTGCCTGTGTGATTGCTGCCCCGCCCTGATGTGTGTCACCTGTTCCTCATCAGCCCTGCTGTGTCCTATCCCTCGTTATTACCTTCCTCCCTGGTGTCTCTAAATCTGTTTGCTCCCTTTTATTTGTGTCAGTCATCTCACCAGTGAGAATCTTTCCAGCCATTATTTCCTAGTGGTTTATATTTATCCCAGTGTTAAGTTTTTCCAGTGTTTTATATTAACCTGCCACCTGCTACCTGTCTGCTGTTACCTGCCTTCCCTTGGACTCTCAGCCCTTAAGCTGTTTCTGCAATAAATCATTTCAACTTTTCCTGCCTGCCTCCTGCATTTCCTGAAACTTGACATCAGTAAACTGTTTACTGGAATAAGTGACATAAAGTTGTTTCATAAAGTAAGCTCTGAAACAAGTCAAGCGAAATTGTACCAGTTTTATATTCAAAAGATGGTAAAGGAGAAATGAAAGTGTTCCCTGGCAGCTCCACATTAATGTCCCCCCTGATTTTGCATGCTGAGCGCACACTGGCAACAGAATGGAGGTGGGGAGTGAGGGCATTTGATTGATGTGGGTGCGATATATGGATGGAGATACAGTACAGAGCGCGCACAGCTCAGCGTAGGAGGACCGTAGGAAGCACCGTACTGTACAGCTCTTATACGAGAGTGAGTGGGACGTATTGATGAACACAGAATTGAAAGTGTGAAAACCTTGTCTGTTTGATGGAAAGCAAACATGCCCGTGAATATACAGAAAACACTGAGTGCAGTGCAGGGAGATTGCGGTAATGTATGCAATGCTGAGAGGAAGCCAATCGCAAATTTAAATTATTAGAGTCATCGAAAAGGGAGCTGATGTGATATTAAAACATTAGTCACTGCTTTGTTTGACTGTGGTGACACGTTCTCCTATAGGGAAGTGGAAACCAGCAAGCAAGAGTCATAATTTCACACTTGATTTTTTTCTCCCCTCAGGGTGCTGGTGCAGAGATTAGGATTTATCGACACATGCTAAAACCCTTTCCATTGTTCACATAGGTGGCATGAAGACAGATGAGGGAAGGAACTGGAAGGCAGCTACAAGGAGGAACATTTTTTTAAAGCACACAAGAGAGAAACACAAAAGGAAGAGGAAAACTGAACAGAAGTAGGACATACTGTGAGTCAAAATTTTGTTTTGGCTTTTTTAGTTTAATGTACTTAAGTTGAATGGAGTTTTGTTTGAATAGGATCAAGCAGGGAAAGCTATTACTCTAAAAGCCGAATCTATCAACCTCTGCCCTCAAACAGTCTGCTATGATACACTCAAAAAAGATATACTTTCCGAGAACTGTGCCTCTGTAACTCACAAACACTTCAGAGTTATGACAGCTAAAGAGAATTTCACTTTTCAGTTGTTAAGTTCTTGCTCCTCTCTTCTTCAGCTCCATAAGACAATTAGATCTATGAGTAGCTCTTTGTCATGTTTTGATAAACATTGCCAAAGAGTACCCCAGACTGAAGCAGAGGGATTTCTCAAGGTAGGCAAAGAAAATTAGCAGCCCACTTTATGAACATGTATCACCGTCTATCAGCTACATTAAAGCAGCCGTGGTGTCCGTGATTAATTTAATGGTAGCAATTGTTCCCCTCTGTAACAAATCACAGGTCAGTAAACATCCTCCACAGCTGTCACTGGGATGAATAGACGGCAGTAATGAGAGCGTAAACACTCATGGATCAGCAAGCGCTAATGGCCATAACTTTATGTAAGTGATTGTTTCAGCAGGCGGCATTCAGAATTAATTGGCACACATCGTTGGCATTCTGAAAACTTAGTGTAGGTGGATGTGACTTGAAGTCACACGCAGGGCAGTGTTTCAAGTATCTTCTACACTTGTGTCTTCCACTGTAACAATTACAGGCTATTTTATTTAAGTCCTAATCAGCTTCTCCAGACATACAGTCCGTATAGTCAGAGATGGTCACAAGTCACTGTTGTGCAAGTTTCAAGTCTTTGCACGCAAGTCCCAAGTCCTAAACTTTGATTTTTCCTAGATAAGTCATACTGTGTTCTTCAGTGTCATTAGTTTGTTAGAACAAGTGTGCGAAAACAATATTACACAAGCGCACGAAGGATAATCTATACATTATTTATTTCACTCACATTATTACTCCCATTATTTTGGTTGCTGCTCAAACAGTACAGATCTACTGATACTGATAATGAGGTGAATATCATGGTTCTCCATTGCACATAGCCTCTGGGGTCAGCACTGTTACACACACATGCAACACAGCCTCTGATTCGTCAGCAGATTTGACCCAGTGCATCATAGGATATATCTTGCCTTCAGTAGGTTTCCGGAGCCCGGTCTCTATCTGAAGTCGTTGAAATCCGGTGCTTAGGCATTCACTTGCTATGTCAGAATCCAAATAAAAAAAGGCATCCTTGATATGCGGCCGGCTGCCTTTATAGTTATGCAGTGCCCCGCAGCATCAGGGGAAACGTGGCGGGACGAGGACATAAGTTAAGGCAGCGAAAGTCTGAATGGGGCGGGTAGGCAGGAGGGAAGGTGGATGGGTTCAACACCAACTTTTACCCGACAGAGTGGTGTTCGCGTCCTGTAAGATTCTGAAGAGAAACCTAACCATGTGCTTTTGTTGCCCAAACCCAAACATGTGTGTTTGTTGTTGAAGGAAAAACGTCAATTCACGCTGTTGTACCGACGTAGTGTGTTTATTTTGAAATAGACTGTATGTAAACAGTAAATTTCCAGTGAAAATGGAAGTGTATTTTGAAAGAAGACAATGCATGTAACAGGCAGAACTTGACACATTTTCCCAGAAAATCAACAACCAACACACCCAGGGTACTTTGCACATCATATCTGGGTGTGGAAAGCCCATAACCAAACGTCAATATGTGACGAGGTCGGAGTGAGAATGTGTTAAATTAATTATCAAAGATGCAACACAGGAGACATAAACTTTATTTCAGGTTGAGTTTTGGTTTAAAAAGGTGCGCTGAAGCGGGAAAGCAGTTTGGCGTCTGTCTCTGCTTGCACCGGGCAGTTGGTGATCCTGAATCTGTCCTGAAGCTGAAGGGAGACGATGTGGTTTTACATCAGATTAGCTTACTTGTTAAGAAGTGTGTTATTGCCTAAATTAGAGTGGCTGTGTCAAGATGTTTTAATAGTGGTTTCATTCCACAACAGTGACAAACAACGCTAAGACTAACATCTTTACCTGGCTGTAAATGACAGCAGATGAGGGGAAGATGATGCTGCTTTGCAGGGTGCACAATTTGCGCGCAGCTGCCCCAAGGAAAGTTGAGGAGGGAGGGGCAGGGGCTCAACTCAAAAGCGGGTGTACAGCACACTTTTAATTAAGAATTGATGCCATGGGCCAAATTTAAAAACTAAAGTATAAAATTACTAAAAGAAATGGAAAGAAACATGTCTTGCAAAAAGGTACTTATCTAGACAGAGGGCAAAAGGGCAGGTGCTTGAGCACCACCTTGGGTCTATCTGTGCATGTGCCTGACAATCACACCAGAGTGCTCATTGAAAATCTACAATGTTGATGAAGCAGAAGCAATTACTTTGATGAGTATACGACATGTGTAGCTCCAATCTTAAAGGGATAGTGCACCCAAAAATGGAAATTCAGCCATAATCTACTCACCCATATGCTGAGGGAGGCTCAGGTGAAGTTTTAGAGTCCTCACAACACTTGTGGAGGTCCAAGGGGAGAGGAGGTAGCAGCACAACTCCACCTAATGGAGGCTTAAGGTGCCCCAGATTCAAACGTCCAAAAACACATAATTGAAACCACAAAATATCTCCATACTGTTTGTCCGTAGTGATCCAAGTGTCCTGAAGCCCTGACATAGAAAGTTGTTTGGAAAAACATCATTTGAACTCTGTTTTTAGCCTCATTGTAGCCTGTAGCTGTATCTGCCTCTGTGTACATCGCGCTCACGTGTGTGCACTTGCGTGCGAGACCAGCGAAAGCATGTGAACACACGTGAACACTGTGCCCATGTCTCACGGCCTCACGCAAGTGCACACATGTGAGCGCGGAGGTTGTGTTGCTACCCCCTCTCCCCTTGGACCTCCACAAATGTTGTGAGGACTCTAAAACTTCACTTGAGCCTCCCTCGGCATATGGGTGAGTAGATAATGGCTGAATTTCCATTTTTGGGTGCACTATCCCTTTAACATACTTTTTAATCTTTCATCTTGGGGAAAGGTTGAAGTATTTTCTAAAGGCTAAAGTCCAAGTGAAGTCATCAGTCACTGGTGTTAATGTCCAAGTCAAGTCTTTTTTTTTCTTATTTTGTCAAGTTGAATGTAAAGTCATCAAGTCTGTGACTGGAGTTATAAACTATGGTGGTGGAAAATGAACCCTCAGCTAGTCTGGACGTATAATATAAATGTAAATAAAGGCTGGCATTGGGGTTCACTCTCACTAGATTTAAGTCCCATAGCCAGCCAGACCGACAGCATTTCACTGAGGTGTTGAATTGTGCTGTGATATTTTATGGATTGCTTGTTCCCCAACAGTGCTGATAGGGCTGAACACTATCTTTAAGTCTTATTTTAACACTGCTGCAGTGTTTGTCAGAAGGTGCTAATTTGCTGCTCTACATTTCCTCTGAAATTAAGCAGAATTGGATTATGTCCACCCACATTCATCTTTGAAAAGAAAAGCAATACTTGCCTTAATGAACGCCATTAAATGAAGGTTTTTTCCAAGTTCTCCAGAACAACAGTGGCCCAAATTAAAGAACAAAAAGCAATATTGGCATTTATGAGAATAAAAGACACAATAAACATCCAATATCCTGGCCACTACCTACTGCTGCAAAATGCTGAATAATTCACCAAGTCAGAGAAGATGGTGAGTATTACTAAGCAACCTCCTGGCCTGAAAATTACCTCTATATTTTACCAATTTTCCCTGATTAGCTTTTTTTCATCAACATAATGATGAAATGTATCTGGATCCTGTGAAGGGATTCCATTGGATTGCACTGTGTTTTCCCATCATCATCAGAAATGTTGATATGATACATATGAAAGATACAAATATATCTGTGGTTTGCAGAAATGTACAATGCCAACATTTTATTCTGGTGACTGACTAGTAAAAATGCATCTGATATCAAAGAGGAAAGAAAAAACAGTAATTAAAACAATCAGCATTACAACCAGATACCAAACCACACGCACCCCAAGTCCAAACTGGCCTGGTTTGTGCTGCTACCCGCCACAGTCTGGTCCAGCTCCTGTGAAGTTCGTCAGTCCTCCTCCTGCTGACTTCCACCCTGTTGACTACACTCCCCGAGGAGATGTTTCCCTCCAGAGCCCCATCACAGTCAGCTGGAGACAAAACAAGCTGAAATCAGACACCCAAATCCACAGTCACTAGGGAATTTATAGCCTCGAACAGTCTCCAGGGAAGTCAGAGTTTCCTCTGTTTATCTTGAAACAGGGCCAACAATGAGTCAAGATGGTGTCATCGTTCAGTAAACGTGGTTTTGGTGAGCTGAAGAGACACCTGGGTGTCTAGAATAAAACTGGGCCACGCTTGGGTGGATTTGTTTTTCCAGAATTCTGGGTCAAATAAACAGCAGATGATATTTCAGTGGGTTGGATTTTTTAATATGCCTCAAGACACATTCAGTTTCACAAGAATGCAACGGCCCAGGCTTGGATTTTAAAGGAAAAAACTTATTTTCGGGTTAGTGACAATGACTATGATTACATGCACAAAATACTCCGGTTTCTGTCCTTACTCCAAAAAAGACAACATTCCTACTAAGCTGTCTACATGGCAAATGACAATGAGTATGCTGCAAATATTCCCATTGATATGCAGTCGTGCATACTCTCTTTAACGTTCTCTAACATGTGGTGTGTCACGGCATGCATGGTCATGCATCTCAACCCAAGCTTTGCAGGCAAGAGATCATGGCCTCTAGTTTCCTGGCGCGACTCAGGGTGGCATGTTTGGCATGTGTAATGGAAACCCGTGGAGGACTGCTCGCAGTTCCGTATATTGAGACACTGGAGCTTGGACCTCCCGGACCAAAACATCAGTTTCCTCCTGGGAGAAGTTTGGCCGTCTGATGCTGCTGCTCTCTTCTGCCATGGCGAATTGAGTAAACTCTCATTACGCCTTCGCGCGACGCATTTAAGGGCGAGGAGAGGGGCTTATTTGATTGGTGTGATGTGTGTAAAACCCACTCCACGCCTTCTCTCGAAGCGCAGGTGCACTGCGCCTCCACCTCGCCCAGTCTGCGAAACTAGAGGCCAATGTGTCACAAACGGCAGTGAAAACCAAAGAGACACATATTCAGAAAACTCCGTACACATTTCCAAAGAATGCTCCTTAAACCCGAATAATACAGCATGTTTAAAAATGTTTCATTTGGAAAAAGGCCTAATTCAGAATGTCTGAATAAAATGCTGTTTACATGACCCATACAACATTCAAAAATAGTCATATTCCAAATATCGTCCGATCTCACTCCTAAGTCGTCAAAATCTGGTGCTTGGGCAGTGACTTGCGCCGTCAGAAACCAACCAAAAAAAGCACCCTTTGACGTCGGCATGATATGGGGCCAGTTGTCGTTATAGTTTAACAGTGCCCAGCAGCATCAGGGGGAAACATGCCAGGACAAGGGCAACAGTTAAGGTAGCGAAAGTCCGACTAGGTGGTGGATGGGTCCTTGACTTTCACCTAAGAGAACAGTGTTTTCATCCTGTAAGATTATAAAGTAAAACCCTGTTCCTTTTTCCTAAACCCAACCCAAACCCAAATTTCATGTGAAAACAGAAGTATATTTTGAAAGAAGACAATGCATATAACAGGCAGAACTTGACATGGCATCCCAGAACGTCAACAACCAACGCACCCAGGGTACCTTGCACGTCGTATGTGGACATGGAAACAAGGTCAGCGTGAGAATGTGTTTCCAAATAAAAGTTTACTTCCTTAACATAAAGTTGAGGTTGAGGTTATGTTTAAGCAACTTAAGTTACTGTGGTTAGATATAGGAAACAGAAACATGGTGAGGACATACCTTAAAATTGGTCAGACTTCACTCAAAGGTCACACTGTTCCAAACACCAGTCTCCTGGGGAAAGTCCTGTGATTTGTGAACCATTCACCACCCCAACCTACCTCCGAACTGGACCACAGGGACCACTTCCATCTTTACTCCTATCACCACAGTGGTCACATGATTGAAGCCTTCCAAAATATGTGGGTTTTGCATGAATTATTGGC